>NW_013666079.1:525646-561138 GCF_000517525.1 Limulus polyphemus
TAGTTAGTTTAAAGTTAAGTAATAGTAAGTAAACGAACAAGACGTTGTTATTATTATTATATATCGTAAGGGAAGGGAACGACTATTACTTACTCTATATATATATATATATATATATATATATATATACACCGTTAGATCTAAGCCTAAGTGTAATCTTTATGTTGTTGCATCTGCAGAGAAAAATATGGTACATTAATTACTAGCCTATATGTTGTTACATCTGCGTAAAGAAATACGCTACATTAGTTCCTAGTCAGAACACTGTTAAACTTAGAATAAATAAATAAATACACTGCTTGAGTTTCTAGTTTATAAATTGTTATATCCATATAAGGAAATGTGTTACGTTACTTCATTTACAGAACGAAAAGCTTTAATCTAATTACTAGTCCGTATATTACTGTTTATTTGTGAAATTAAAAGAGTCCGTGCGTGTATGCATGCTCGCAAACCTGGAAACTCAATATTCTTATTGGCTAATTGTACAATGTTACTTTTACGTATACACGAGCGCAAAAGTGAACGACGTTTAACGAGCATTATTCTATACGAGTGCAAAAGTACGACGATTATAAAATTAACTTTAAGAACAATATTTTTAACAAACACGCAAGGAAACACATTAAATTAATTATTTATCTTTCCGTGGTTTATAAATAACGTAATACCATTACATTTCAATAGGCGCTTAAAAATTGACAGTTAAGCCTAAACTTTAAGTACATTTCGTACGCGAAGCACGAGTTTACCTGCTATATAATCTACAGGCACTTAGCCTTAATAGCCACTGCTGCAACTTTATTCATTTTCAATGCTCTACAGGTAACAGATTGCGCGGGAGAAAATGCGATTTAGACTCATATACATAAAATAGATTTACAAAAAAACACATGACGACAGTTGGTTTTTACACTCCTTGATATCATTATTTGAAAAATTCACTATTTTATAACTATTATACTTTTTCAACTGTCTCAATACAGGCGCCTAAGAATCGACAATTAGGCCTTAAGTTCAGATACTCTTCGTATACGAAGCACGAGTTTATCCGCTAGGGGAATAAAATATTACACCATTTCCGTTACTGGTGGTAGTATACCCAACACTTTGTTAATAATTTAGGGAGGGGGTAAAAAAAGAGTTGATATCATTATGGAAGGAAAAGAAAATCAGTAAAATAGCGACGAAGGCAGTTGATTTTTACACTTCTTGATATCATAATTTTAAAAGTTCACTATTTTATATCATCGCTTAACAAGAATTCGATCAAGAAAATACCTCAAGATCTTAGTCAAACATTGCAATTATCCAGAAAGATATGGCGTTTATACAATAAATGTTGTATATTTCGTTTATTGTCATTTCAAGTTTTTTACACTTCTTAACATTAAATCTAAGTACAACAACTCCATATTCTGCTTAGTAGATTGTTGTTTGATTCATGTCCAATACATAACCCAATGTTGTGTATCTGCTCGTTTGATAATTTCCTTGATTTCCGGTATAAATTCTTTCCGAAGAACTTCAGCGATACAAGTCCTTTCTTAAGTAAAACTAGTTTATTCTTTCTCGATACAACTTTGTAATACACAAAATTTCCACAGTCACTTTAAACTTAACAACCTTTATAACACATGCTATAAATCACAGTGATTCACACACACTTTACTTACTGTGCCTATTGTTCGCTTGACTCAATTATCTATCTCTTCAATCTATCTGCATATCTATCTATATCTCTTTAATCGCGCTGGTTTTTCTCGCCAAGCTTATATACTGAAAAAGAGGGCGCCTCAAACAAACTAGAGTTGCCAGGAAAATTCATGATCCTTCGAGAAACTCCAGCGCGCCTGCTCCCAGCGTCGCGTGATTTCCGCTGTCGTAACACCAACAACAGCATTATTTGAAGGATTTGTTTATTTAAAGCATATATGCTTCTCATATATATAGTATTCCACTTAATAATGATGCATATGTGAATAAGATCTTTGGTCTTTGGCTCATATGACACAGCACACGCTTCGTATGCGAAGGTCGAGAATTCAATCCCGTCTATATCCATTTTTTTTCGTAAACAATGTTTCAGTAGTCAATTAATCATATTAAATAGATCGTACGCGAAGTACGTGTTTAATCCCTAGTATGTAAATAAGTATGTGAAACTAATTCCTATTCAATAAAGTGTTATACCCAAGTTATGAAATCCGTCATTTGAGTTTCTAGTTTCTATATTGTTACTACCCATGTAAAGAAATGTGGTCATTATTTCTTAATCTGCACAATGACAAAGACATACGTCACATACTTGTTTGTATATTGTTATATCTAGAAAGAGGTATAGGTTATATCAGTTTCTGTTCTGTGTATAATTATAGCTACAGGTAAAAATTCATCGCTTTATTTCCTTGCTTTATCGCTAAAAACAGAATACATACTAACCGCTTGGAAACAGGCTGATGTTCTTATGTTCCAGAAGGAAGGAAAATCAGCAAATAAACCCGAAATCTACAGATCCATAAACTTAACCAGCAATATAGGAAAACTACTAGAAGAAATTATAACTTATAACTAGACTTATAACTTACCTAGAATACAACCAGAAATACAAAACGATTTCCGAAAAGACAACAACAGACCATCTAATTAGATTAACGAAACAAATAATGCAAGGTTTTAATCAAAAACACTGCACAGTCGCATGTTTTCTTAGTGTGGAAAGAACATTCGATAAAGTATGGTACAACAGACTCAGATAAAACTGTCCAGAATGAGACTCCCTAAAGAAATTATTCGCTGAGTTTCTAACTTCCTGGAAGATAGGAGCATCAGAGTAAATGTTGAGGGGACCTACTCCGAGTGCTGCATTCCGGAGGCAGATGTCCCTCAAGGAGGAGTACTTAGTCTTACTCTGTTTATCATATATGCCAGCGGCATGCCTCTTAAAAATCCGAACCACACCTTCCTCACAGTTCACAGGTGATTTTGCTATGTGGTAGAGTGCCTCAAACCCAACAACAGCAACATACAATATACAGCTACTACTAAACATAATAAAACTTTACTGCAATATATGGAGAATCAAAATTAATTAGCACAAAACACAAGTCATCTTATTTACAAAATTAAAATGAACAAGTAAAATAATACTACAGTTATTTTTAGATGGGACTCTCTTACAGGTAGCAACATCAGCAAAATTCTTAGGGATCATATTTGACTCGAAACTAACCACACACAAACAGCATTAAAACCAAAATCTGGAAAAGGACGAGTTACCTTAGGAACCTGACTGGCAAAAACCAAGGAGCTTCACCTGAAAACATCTTTAAAATATGCAGATCATAGAAAAAACCAGTTATAGAATACGCCTGAATGTATAAAAAACACATAAAAAACTACAGCAAATACAAACTATATATATATAAAAGAAAGCTTACCGAGTCCCGTGCTCAACAAACTCAGCATTTCTTCATAAAAAAACACATGCCGACCCTGTCAGACAGACTCCTAAATAACTCGCTTTAATATTATAAGAATAAATATAAATAAAAATCAACTGATGAGCAAATTAGAAAACTTCATCGTACATGATAAGCTTAACCCTAAGTACCTTTCCACCCCTAAACATCATTAATATGATACTTACAGGCCAAAGAGTGCTAGGCTAAGTGATTCCTAGATACAAACTTAGCTCTATTTCAAAATGATTTTATGTGTAAAAATAGGATTGTGAGTGTGTGTATGTATGAGTGCTAAGTGGAACTGTGTTGTGAGAACAGGACTGAAAGTGCAACCATACATTAGCGAACCTCAGTGCAAACATACTTGTTAATATTAGTCCATGAAATGGACGTGGCTTGAAAATGGTATGTTAAGTTAGAATATTGCGGTCAATAGACAATATTTAATATACTGTGAGTAAAAAAACATAGTAATGGGGATATTACCTTGGGATCAGTTTGAATATAAATAGAATAACACCAACTTATGAGATAGAAGAAACGGTCTACTCTGAATCTGATCCTCCCTGGTCCAAGCATGGACCAACTTCCAACGCAGAATGGCGTATATTGTTTTGATTAGAGAAAGACAGACTTTAATTCAGTTTATAGACTGTATATTTTACACTTTGGTAAAGAAATACATGTATACTGTTAAATCACATGTAAAGTAATTAGCTACTTTAGTCCTTATTACAGTCTATTTTTTTTTGGTGTGAACAAATAAATGTCTAGAACAAAGTTGGTTTATTGAAAAGCAGAATAAATAACTAATAAAGAAAAAGGGCGTTTATAATGCATTTATATTCTTTTTATTTTGGCACCTTTTCCTTTTTGTCTATTGAAAAGTATAAGATTGATGGGTATTTTTTATCATTAGAATATTTTGATAACTATTAGACATAAAAATAGCTGTATTTTATGTTCTCTTTATTACCAACTGTTCTGCAATACCCCGTTTAACTTATATCTTCTTGATTTTCCATTAAAAAATGTAACTTTGGTATAACTTATATTTGATTAGCTAAGGTTGTTATTGCAGTTAAAAATTTATACAATCGTAGCCTCATTGTTTAACGTTTAAGCTGATGTCTAAACCTTGATGACGGAAGTACTGCGAGGGGGATCATCTGAAGATCAAAACGCTCACCGTTGTTTTTTCCAAACACTGAAGCAGATGGTGATGCTGAAGTTCGAAAATATCGCCTGTGTCGTCCTCAACCTCCTGTCCAGATTCTCGTGCAGCAAGTCTCGCCTCAGCCTCCTTCTTCTTGCTAACGAATACTGCACCACTCGTTGCCTTGGCGATTCGGATTCTGGCCATTCTCGCTTTCTAAAAGTGAATAAAGCCATTATATATAATCTGTGATGTATTATAATTTATTTAATTTATCAAAAATACACTTTCATTTCCAAGTTTGTGGCTTGGAATATCTATTGTAATTCATGTCCAAAACAGGGCCCGAAAGTCCTCACCCGTAAGAGCGTGAAATAATGTATGTCTAAGTATCTGTAAACACAGTTAATGCATTTTTACAGGTAGCAAAATAGAATTGTGTTTTGGGAACTTCCACATAGTTTATATTGACATTCAACTCCAAAATTGCTTTGGTCCATACGGATTATTTGCCTCCATCACCACTAACTTTGGTTACGGTTGTGTTTACTAATAAACCACGCTCAGTTTCTCCAACTATTCGATTTTATCTCCATTTATAGTTTTCTTTTCTGTATAACGTTTTAAAGGATCATAATTATCTTTATGGATAAACTTCAAATAACAAGTTTATCATTCGCAATGTGAATTTTTTTTCACCACAAAACTAAAGAAGAGGATAAGCTCATACGAAGAAAGGAATATTTTATTTATCGAACTTTCTGATGTTAAGACTCTCCAATCATAGCTATGCATTAAGAAATATGTAGAATATGCAAAGTTTATCAAACAAAGACACCAAAAAATTGTTACCGATAATGTTACTGTTGTTACAGTCGATTTTTCAATCAAAAGTTAGCTCATTAATCTTTCAAAACAAATTTACTTAACCGTGTTACTGTACGGCCTTAAGCTCACGTCATACCAAATGAATAAAACTTAAATAAATAAAAGAATAATACGCCCCAAGTAGAATAAGTTGAAATTTTATAACAACTATGTCATCAACACCGATAACATAGAATTAACACAAAACAATGATATAAAAGTAGTTTTTAACGACACAGTGTTATGAACTAAAATAATAACAACCCAAAATAAGCACAAATATTTTAAAGTTCAAGTTCTGAATCTGAAGAACAATGAGCATACACAGCCATGAGGAAAAATAATATGTTCTTTATATTGTTTATCTTTCTTTTCAATCTATAATTAATCATCCACTTCGTCATTTACTTTCTGTATTCACTGACTAAGTTCTTTTAAAGAAGTTGGCCAAAAAAGTGGAAATCTCACTTCTAATTTCAGTTTATATATTTGTTGGTAGAAGATGCTAATTTTATAATGCTCATATATACGTTACACATATATTTAATCAATATCAAATATGTCTGTCTTTTTTTTAGGAATTAATTGAAATAAAAATTCGTTATTTTCTAATTAGTTCGTTACCAAGCACTTATCTCAGATTTAAAGATACCCCCTAAGATAAACAGAAATAATTCATTTTGACTTTGTTACCATAGTAATTTACCTGTAACAGAATGAAAAAATAATATTGGTGAACATGTTTCTACCAGTAGATATAGCAAACTATTTTTGCATACTTGAACCGGAACAGCTATTAGTTATGTTGTATGTGAAAATAACAAAAGACTTATTTGAGAATTTCAATTAATAACTATTTATACTATTATTTTTTAAACTTTAGACATAAACCAATAATGTTTGATGAAAAACGTTTTGTGTTATAATAGTTTAGTATCAAAGAGCCCTCCAATAGCTCAGCTATAAGATTGAAGTCTTATACGCTCCATTGTCAAGGAAGATCGTGGTGATATTTTTTCATTCTTCTTAGCATCTTCTATATTATAAGTCTCGTTCATTCTGTATACTAAGCAGTCTATGACGCCTATCTTTACTCTGTTGTCGTGGTTTGATTTTTATACTGGTTATTCACCAGTTACCGTAGGTTTACAGACTCCTGTGGTATATATGCCGTGATGAAAAATACGTTTAGGAATAGAAGCTTGCTATTTCGTTTCATTTCTATCATGAGTTGTATTGCTGGATTGTTTGTTCACGTGATTCGTGAATTCTCGAATCTTGTCTGTAGTGTATATGACCATAGTGCATAACAATAACAATTGTGTGTCCAATATATTAGCCATCAATAAGCAGCACCCGTACAATTCTAAGTTTCACTCTTCAGATGGATATTGTGATGCTTTTGCTAATGAGCATTTGAGATTGCAATTTAGAAAGTCTATACATGAGTAGATCTTGAATGCAAAAATGGTATTAGGGCTAACTGGAAAGACAGCCAAACTCAACCAGACTTTTTAGAATGAAAAATAAGATAAAAGTGACTGTATGAATTAAAATTATATTTGAACGTAAATTTTGACAAATACCTTTTGAGCTTTCCGCTTATCTGCCCTTTGATTTTGGTGGTAGATTCGAGAAAAGTTCGAAACAATAACAGGAACCGGGAGTGCAATCACAAGTACTCCACTCAAGGAGCAGACGCCACCTACAATCTTGCCCGCGATAGTGGCTGGAACCATGTCACCGTACCTGTGTGAGAATAGAAAATAATTTATTTGTCTTTAAAAATAAATAGATGATTGAATAATATTCAAGATTTTTAGATATGTTGATGAATTTTTGAGTCCTTCTGAATACGTTTTTATAGCTAGATTATTATAAACTAATTTAATGTTTAAATACTCAAATAGTTTTAGTTGACAATTATTTTAAGTACTTATTTTTATTTTATCGTGCTAATTAACAGTGCAAAACGTGGCATGTCCTAGTTTTTGAAACAACGAAATTGGTGATACCTTTTTTTTAATTGAAAAAATCGCTACCCACATTCTCTGTTTCCAAACTGAAACCCACATTCTAAACTGTTCAACTTGGGGCATGATGGTGGGTAAAACAAAATCCGTTGAAAATATGTGATAGTTTGGATTACCACAGTCTGAGCAACTTAAAGTGGAAAATTGTTAAACTATAACTCCTGTTAATAACACACTTGCAGGTTGTTTTGGTCGCATCACCGTGTGTCTTGATCTCTAAAATTCCAGATTATTAAGAAATGAGTTAAGAATATCTATTGTTACACAAAGTCTCGAAAGATGTGTGTTTCACAACAATACCTTGGCAACGCTTGTGTTTACGACTGTTCGTTAATTAAAAATATATTTACTTTCAAAATTGTTAAAATAATTCATCATTTTCTGGTCAATCAAGAGTCCAACTTAACTGGTTCAAAAAGTTTCCTTAGTCTTTTCTCTAGGACAACTTATTGGAGCTTTAAAGCAATTTTGCTGTTGTAACATTCGTACGGTTTGAACGAATATGATCTTAAGCCCAATTCCCTCCAGCCATAGGTATCAATAGTTCTTCTGTATCCCTAACCGAATCTTTGATTTGTTTAAACTTGAGTCAATATCCTTTGTTAAAACAGTATCTCCAACTGGAAAAAGTTCAAGTTCTTCAAAGTTTGCTTTTTATGACTACAAACACGTGCCTTGATACTTTGGTTATCTTGACTTTTAATATGACACTTAATCTTAAATGTATTGGTAGGTTTTGTTCAGAACGGACACCTAAGTTCAAATTTGATATTTTGCTTAATATATCTCTAGATCTATAATTATTCAATCATAGCTAATATGTCTTACGTTTTGAAAGAAATATTATCAAGTTTTGCTTTAAAAAAAAACCAAATAGCACAGGATCAAAGTTTCGGAGGGGCACGAGTTGAATAAATATGGCGCTACTTAAATGCGTTTTATTCCTGCGTGGCAGACTAAACACATTAAGTATCAGGAGAATTGTTTCAACTTGGTATAAGAACAGACTAAATCCCTGCCTCTGGTATTTTAAACTGCCTAAGCTGTAGTTTTTGCACCACTCTTGAATGTAGTCTCAAATAGTAGATCGATCTAAACGAAGATTCTCTCTGGAGTGCCATCTGGTGAGAAGTTTATAGAAAAGCCGATCTCCGACCATATATAACCTTACAAAGTTCAGGGCTTCTGAATCTTATTTCCCCCAAGGGAAGTTGGATCTCATTTCTGATCTTGATAAAAAGCGCAACGTTTCGGAAGTTGGTTGGCTGTGTTGCTGCCTGAATTATTACCATATACTTTTCAAAATACATTAAACTTAGAGCAGCTTAGTGCAACCGCAGGCGTGAAATTTGGACAAAAGGTGATGGATGATTGAAGGGAAAAGAACCAAAAAGTATTTCAGCTAAAAGTATCTGTTCGTGGAAAATATTTAACTAAATGTTTGTTTTCTTTTAATTTATGCACAAAGCTACACAATGAGCTATCTGTGCTCTGCCCACTACGGGTATCGAAACCCGGTTTCTAGCGTTGCAAACCCGCAGACATATCATTGTGCCACTGGGGGGGCAACTAAATGTTTTGGCGCCAACAGTGTTTTTCTTTATTAATTTATTAAGACAAACGAACATAATCGATGACTTATAATAATAATAATACAATTCCTGGCAAGGCCAACGGTAAAAATAAGACAGAATTTTTTTTACCAGTCATTGGAATTCGTGTAAAAAGAATCAATTAGAAAAAAAATCAGAATTTGTAATTGAGTTATGATAAGGCAATTTTATATAGTAATGTCGATCACTTCTTTCAGTGCATTGTTAGGCAAAATCGAATGTTTTATATCTAAGTTAGAATTAACACTTTAATCCTCTCACCAGAAATAGCCAAACCTGGTGCCAATGTTATTACTACGATACAATCTAGAAGATTCCAGGTTCGAGCTGTGATATATCACTGAATGTACTCCACAATTTCAACTGTGAAGGGCTTACAGTTGTGACAGTCTATCCCGTTATTCCGTTAAGAGTTGACTCAAGTATAGATGGTGCTGTTCATTGGTTGCCCTCTTTCTAGTCAACAGTTCGAAATTTTGCGTGGCTGTTGCTGAAAGATTGAGGTCTCTAACATGGCTATCCAGCCTATGTGTTTCATAAGGTGCCATTTACCTTAAAAGTACCAATAACAAATACAAAATCTCCCTAATGTGATATGCTTATGCCATTTAGGTTAAAAGTACCAATATCAAGTACATAATTTCGCGAATGTGATATGTTTATACCATTTAGGTTAAAAGTACCAATACTGGCATTCAACCAGTTGTAGTTATGCCTCGTTAAGCTACAGTTCACAATTTAAACAACTACATTCAATTAATAAAATAAAATAAAAAACACTCCAATTTAAGCTATAGTTTGGAAGTTATAAACTAGAATGAAGGCAGCTAGTCAATTAACAGTACCCACCAACAAATCCTTGGACTTGTCTTGTTTGATCGTTTAATTGTGGGATTTCACTGTCACTTTTGTAGAGCACTTACTGGACGCAAACCATTGATACCCAGATTCACAATCAAGACTCGCTAGCCACAAGGTCACGCACAGCCCTTCTGACATACTAAAACAACGCCTGTTTGTTTAGAAACGTTATCGATACTTGTGGCTAGTGACAAGAAATGCTTAACTCACTTTCATCGTTTTTGGAAGACGTCATGAACAAAAAGGCCAAAGACAAGTTGGAGTGGCCATTAATTTCATTAGCAGTTTTGTTATTTGCTTTTATATTCTGCTATTGACCTATTTTGGAATTACAGGGGGAAGGGTGTCCGGTAATGAAACCTATAAAAATGGCACCGTTATCCATGTCTCCAATAATGCAGTAATACCAGCACTGGTACACATAGTACTAAACTGTCGGAATAACACTGTCGCACTTTTAGTTCTCAGGATTAAAAGTAAAATAAGAAATTTAATTGCGTTTGAGCGGTCTAAACTTGAATTACAAAAAACTGAAAAGCTTTAACCACCAGGTGACATTGAAAAAACATGACAGAACCATAACATTTTGTAATGTAATTTTGGATCATATTATTAGTAAGATTATATAATAGCATTATGAGCCTAGTTATTAAAATATTACTGTATCCTCATAAATACAACCATAAAAACGTCATGACCGCACGTTTCTCGAACATCACTTTGTTCTAATACGGTCGGGCGTGGCCTTATCCTCGACGTGCTTGGATTGTGAACCTGTAGCTTCAAGGTTTGCTATCGTTACCACAAAACTAGGTGCACTAGAAGTGCGACGGTTAAATTCCATCACATTATTCTATGAGATAAGAGTACCCCAAAAGTTGGCGGCAGGTGCTGTTAACTAGTTGCCTTCCCTATACTTTATCAGTTCAGAGTTAGAGATGATTATGCTTAGATAGTCTTCGTGCAAAATTCCGAAACAATCAAGTTTTACCACAATGTTTCACAACCACTGGTAGGGAAACCAGCTTCCGGAATAGAAATGCTAAAGCTCTTTTTAACACAATGTCAAGAAAGAACAAGTTTAGCTTTGTTAGTTCCAAGAGGTATGTTGTTCGGTGTAAAAAATAAGTAAGATAAATAATACTGAACCGACTTCAGCATTACACTATTATACAACATAACTTAATGTAGAGGCGAAATAATTTAGGGTTTGAAATATAAAATGTTATGTAAGTTTTTTTTTGCTTGATTGTTTGTTTTTAAGCACAAAGCTACCCAATGGATTATCTATGCTTTGCTCAGCGCTGGTATCGAAATGCAATTTTTGGCGTTGTACGTCCTAAGTCTTGTGTAAGATTAAATCTCCTACTAAACCCAAAGCAATTTAGATATTGACCCAGACAAACCAATACCCAAAACACTAGAAAGAAATAAGAGGAAAGTCCCTACATGAAGCGTTGTGAAGCTCTTACAGTTAATCTACAATAATCAATCCGACATTTACTACCTGGGCTTGGAACTACACTTCACACTAATTCTCTACTACCTCTATCTAATGTTCAGTAATTATCTCTCGTTCGAGTGGATGACAGAGAACCATGTTAACTACCGAATGAAGTGTGTGTGTCCACAAACTGTGTGGTCCATGAACATTTCCGAAGAGTGTATATAATAAACAGGTATATATATATATATATATTTCTTAAATTAACTCTTGAATAAAAAGATTCGTACAACAAAGCTTTCTAAGGACATCCAATTACGGGGAATTTCAGCCTTTCAGATATTCGTGTCATGTAACTGTTGAAGGGAAACAACAAAAATTCAGGAGTTATACTGTACCTAAACACTTTCATACGTCAAGAGAGAGCCGACACATAAATGTTTATATGCAGAAATACAAATGAAGGTTTGAGGTATGAAAAACAGAACCGATCAATATCATAGAATATTAAAACTACCACATGTTCTTTGTAGACAAAGTGACATCTCCTTAGAGTATACTTGTAAAACCTCATATACAAATGAAAGTTTCGGTTATATACGTATATACATTCTTCTGTTTAATTGTGTGCGTGCGTACGTTGATTATTTTGGTTCTCCTAGTGGACAATAGTCACGCCACAATGAAATACCCAGTATAAACAGAAATTAACCTTAAATTCTTAGTCAAATTACTAGTGCCTCCTTGTTTTTTAATATAATATATATATATAAATTATTGATCATTTGAGATACTGGACAAACTTTCTCTGCTTATTTCACCTTTATACGACACAGTAATGCAAATAAATTTTCGGTAGGGTAGAAAATGTAACGTTATTGTTCTATTTCAAATATCTTTATTCAATATATACCCACGTTAGAAATTGTATTAAAACAGGTGTTACTGTCTGTCATTAATCAATAAAAATCTCATCTCGATTATTGACGATTAATATGTTCAAATGTTGAGAGCATCAATATTTTCTCTGCTTAGAGGACACACTAAATACCATTATTGTACAGTAAATTGAGTTGCTATGGTACCAGTCTCACATGACAACGAATTTACCATTTTCCAAATATCACACATTCCATTAAATCAGACACGCTCAACATGATTTTCTGATATTGCTGGTTACCAGTGAACCTACAGACTAATACACAGAGCACAGATTTCAAATGCCCTAGCACTTGTACATGGAAAACTGTTTGACAGGTTTATGATTAATTAAAAAGCCACATAAATTTGTTAATTTACATTTAATGTAATTTGGCAAACGATACAGTATTCATATGATAACATAAGGAGTTTGTTACAACAGGCTATATTTAATCTAAGTAGTGGTAGGACAAGTAAAATCTCTATAGAGTATTTCAGAACTGTATGCCACTTCTAGTTGAAATGTTATTTTCCCAACAGCTTTGATTACGTCATTCCCTCGGCATTGAGAGAGCTGATGCTATTGTAAATGTTATTACAATCTCTATGGTATAATACATACTGTATGAGGTTTTACTTTGCATTACCTTTGAGTGAGTTAAAGAAACTTTTATTACGTACTTTAGGCAAATATATATCTTTATAATATAGCATCGAGAATCACATATATTGCGAATTATATACAGTCAGCTTGTGAGACTTATTTTACTGAAATTGTATTTACAGTTCTTGTCGTTCAAAACTAATAAGTTGTAATTAACTAATGAAACTGTTAAGATTAAGTTTCTCGTTGTGTTAAGGGATTGCATCAGTGCGCGTGGAACTTTAGTTTGGATAATAATAACAGTACGAGTTAATTTTAGGTTTAAATGTTTACTAAGATATTTAGCCATTGTTGATGAAAAAATATGCGTCTATAAATGTTTTAGCACAAACTTATAACGCGCTTCACTTTTTCAACCTCACTAAATATAACATTATTTCGCAAAAAGTGTCACCTGATTTAACCACTCGCGCCTCTTCACAGTAGTGTGTTGTCTGTCAGTAAGTCAGTAGACACTAAAATGACATCACATAAGGGAAGCTTCACGTTGCAATTTGTACTGTCTTGATGTCGTAAAACGTGCGCATGCCATGAATCACGAGAAGATTTATACAATATGTAGGCTACAACACAGCATGTCATATGAACTTTAAAAGCAAGAAATAAAAGTATTTGTTACTATTAATTTTGATTTTATTTACTCTTGAAACAGGAGATCCTGTGAAAGTACATCTAATCTAAGTACATTGTTATTTATCATTATTGTTATAATTTGGTACTTACAACATACGTCACAGAACAATACAAGCGCGTTAAAATATTTGTTATTCTAACTCAGCAGCCAGGTGAAGTAATGATCAAATAAAGTTACAAGTTATGACTGACTTAGGTTGTTGAATTTAGCAAAGTTTTAAAATTGATAAGTGTGTTAAAACTGAACAGGTTTGTCAGAAAGAGATTACTGAGTTTTAAACCATTTGTGAAAGTTGAGGCAAAGTTGAAGGAACTTGAGTACCTTGTTTAAATTGGAAAAAGTTTTTCAAACTGTTACAATTTCTATTGAAATCTAAATAGCTTGTTAAAATGAACATACATCGTTAAAACTGACATATGTTCTTTGTTTTTTATATTGGTATAGTTTGTTGGGAATAGCCCACGTTGTTAAAATAGCATAAAGTCAGTCAACAACATATTCATGTAAGGATTTTCTAAACCTCGTATACTTGAACAACTTGATTCACAGAAGTTTTCTATGTACATTCGCTCATTACCTTGTGAGGCATAAACAAATCAACAAATAGTAACCTTTCAACAAAACACTCAAAGGAACAATAAAGTCTGTATAACGTTTCACCACCATCATCACAGTTCCTGTACAACATACTATACTATAGTTTAATGTATATATATATATATATATATATATATACAGTTGCCTAGCGAAACATTTTATAAGGTTGATGATTTCATTTCCTGTAAGATATATTGTTAAAATGGATAACTGACCGTACTCTGTCTTCTTTCAAAAATTGAGCTCCTCCTTCTGTAAGCAAAGAACGTTAGTGTAAATAATGTTAAGAGTATAAAAAAACGAGATCTTTTTTATTACATTTGTCTTTTTATTCCCCTGTTTCGTAGTTGAAAAAACTGGGTTAAGTGGATTTTAATTTATTTCCACACACACAAAAAAGTCACATGAGATCGATAAAGTGGCTATAAAGGTTAAAAAGTTGCAACAGAAATTTTCCAATATCAACGAAAATTAATCATTAATGAACTTTAATCAATAACCTATACCGTAGAGAGAGAGAGAGAGAGAAGAACGTGGATCACCAAAGAGCTTCATCCACACGTTCTGTAATAATGTGTAATAAACGCTAGTTGAGCATGAAAGTCTTATCATAACTTCACTTCCAATGTTTTAAACATATGCAAAGCAGTAAGGATATTGGTTGAGTTATTTTGCTGATCAGAAAGATAGTGATGAAACTATAACGTACTTTTTATTTAATCTATCGAAGTTGATTTAATGCATTACTGACTTATTGTGAATTATAAAACGGTATTTTGGGATGTGTGCCATATGTTGGTTATTCTTTGCTTTATACCAGGTTTTACTTTCTTCTTAGTTTTAATTTGAATGTTAATCGTAAAAAACAAACAAAAACGTTTTCTTTCATAGATTGAACTTAAATGTTTTTAACAGCTATTTAAACACGACTGAGTAGAGATGTAATCAAGTAGGAGAATGTTTTGTAGAGTTTTCTTGAAATTAGGCAAAACAACTAAGCCATTACATTATCTAATATTGCAGATCGAGGCACGTTATTCTTTATGATAAGTTTTATTCTAATTTTACTGAAAATAATTCTGAAGAAGAAATACACAACAGAATGTGCTTAAAGAAAGAAATATGATAGAAGCGTAAATAACGGTGTTTAGAGAATGATATACAGAGACGAATATAAATAGCAGTGTTTACAGAATGACATTCAGAGGTGAGTATAAATAACAGTGTTTAGAGAATGATATACAGAGGTGAATATAAATAGCAGTGTTTGCAGAATGATATTCAGAGGTGAGTATAAATAACAGTGTTCACAGAATGATATACAGAGGTGAATATAAATAGCAGTGTTAACAGAATGACATTGAGAGGTGAATATAAATAACAGTGTTTAGTGAATGATATACAGAGGTGAATATAAATAGCAGTGTTTACAGAATAACATTCAGAGGTGAATATAAATAACAGTGTTTAGAGAATGATATACAGAGGTGAATATAAATAGCAGTGTTTACAGAATGACATTCAGAGGTGAGTATAAATAACAGTGTTTGGAGAATGATATACAGAGGTGAATATAAATAGCAGTGTTTACAGAATGATATTCAGAGGTGAGTATAAATAACAGTGTTCACAGAATGATATACAGAGGTGAATATAAATAGCAGTGTTAACAGAATGACATTGAGAGGTGAATATAAATAACAGTGTTTAGTGAATGATATACAGAGGTGAATATAAATAGCAGTGTTTACAGAATGACATTCAGAGGTGAGTATAAATAACAGTGTTAAGAGAATGATATTCAGAGGTGAATATAAATAGCAGTGTTTACAGAATGATATACAGAATTGAATATAAATAGCAGTGTTTACAGAATGACATTCAGAGGTGAATATAAATAACAGTGTTTACAGAATGATATACAAACGTAAGTATAAATAACGGTATATCCAGAAAGTTACACGAAACTGATTATATACAATAGTTATTGCCAAAAGACAGGCTAGGCTGAACGAAATGCTGAACGTTGAATATAAATAAAACTCTTGTAGAACGATTTAGATTTAAAGATCGGTATAGCTGCATTATTGTAGATATCAATGTCTTAAAAAAGGATATAACAGAATTGAGTATAGATAACGGTGCTTACGTACGACACTGAATCGGGCATATGCAGTAGTGAGTACAATTATCTTGTCATAAAGCATTAGTATTAGACCTATTACATTTTTAAACACTACATTCTTTATCTGGTCCCTTAGAGATTTTCAAGAATTAGAAGAGTATATAATAATAATATTATAACCACACTATATTTGTCATATCCATTACCAACGACGCGTTTTGCTCAATCCAGAGCTCTTCATTCCGGCTGGAATATAACCAGCCCTTGATTTGCTGCGAATATGACAAGTCTTTTAACGAAGCCTTTATGAATGGAATTATGCTGAAGGGCTATTCTCAAGATGCACGGTCGTGGCAAAATGAACTATATCGACGTAGTTGATGCCCTAAATCGTTACAACGTAATCAAGCTTTGTAGATATCAGAGTTAACACCATTTCCTATATTGTTTTCCTTCTACAGTAACAAAGTGACACTTAGGTCACTATGGTCCGTATTTTGCTTTGCTATGCCGTTGCTATATCCATTGGATTTTGAGCTGCGTTATTCGAAATAATAATACTATCCAGATTGCCAAAGTTATTAATAATAATATTGTCCAGATTGCTAAAGTTATTATATTTTTTAAAGAAACTTATGTTTTTTTATAAAAGTTAATTTTTTAAAGTTATAAAATCATTGGTTGGCAGAAATTGCTTCAGAAACTTTGCGTCATAAGTTCCCCCCTCCCCGCTCACAATAGGATATACAGACATCAACGTTGAAAAAACGATTTTCTGAATGGAAAGTAAATAACATGATATACAGACGTGAGTATAAATAATAGTGCTTTTAGATCAATATAGTTATTTCAAAATAAACATCAGGGTTTACAAAGCAAGATACGAAGTTAAGTTTAGATAACAGTGTTTACAGAAAGAAATACAGATATAACTATAGAAAAAAGCACTGTAGAGATATATACTGAATTATTACCATACCTTGTACTACACTATGGGTAAATAACAGTGGGTGAAGAAAGATATGCCTAGAGTATGATAAATAACAGTACTTACTGTATGATAAACTGAACTTGACATAGGAGGCGGTATTTAAGAAATGACATACAGTATTGAGTATACAAGGTAGTACTTATAAAAGATATCAAACGAACTGAGTATTGGCAAAAACTCTTCCAGGACGATGTATTTAGTGGATTTTGTGTATGTGAGATACATAGGAATATGACAGACGTGTAAGAGGGACTAGAACTTGGGATTGAAAGGATTGAAAAATTGACAGTTTTTTGCATTTGATGTAAGAGGATGGTGGGAACTAGAAAGAGTAGCGTTTAATAACTATAGTAACATACTGTGGAAGCCAAAATCAGAGTGTGTAATACTACAGTAACGCCAATGGCACTGTCTGTGTGTAGTTAAGCACAAAGTTACACAATGGGCTACCTGTGCTCTGCCCTCCACGGGTATCGAAACCCGGTTTCTAGCGGTATACGTCCGCAGACTGTGCCACTGGGAGCCCAATGGCGCTATATATATATATATATATATTATCATATTGAGTGTCTATAACAGTGCTTTAGAAACGATATATCATGCTGGATGTAAAAATGATGTACTGTAGTTAATTTTAGTTAAAAAATCTTACTAAATGTACCTAACTATCCTTACAAAGTTATATACTGAAATGATGTAGACAAGAATGCTTACAAAACTATATTTAAAAAATATATAGCTAACAGAGATTTTGGAACCATACACTAAACTAAGTGTAAATAAAAGTACTTACGAAACAAAATACTATATTCAATATAAGTAACAATGCTTTCCGAACGAAACACCAAATTCGGTATAGATATCGATGCTTAGAGAGCAATATATCGAATTCCTCAAGATAATAGTCCGTGTGAAACGATATATCAAACTGAGTGTAGTTGATAAATAGGTTGAGTCCATTACATTAAAATGCTTTTGGAGACTCACCACGTAGTTACAATCCACGTTCTTACGTCCGGTAATGCTCTATCTGACGACCGTGCATCTTGGAAATAGCCCTGCAGCGTTAAAAAAAAAGGCTCCAGCGTAAGGCTGACGTGTCCAAAGCGTAACCATTATCCGTGCTACCTTGTTATAAGACATCCATAAATACGAGGATGATGGATTCCCAGCACCTGTTTCAACAGTACTATCACTTAGAAATTCATAGGGACCACCTCTGGCGATTTGATGGGCATTTGTATGATATAGCATGACTACTCGTTTCGTTCTTCAGAAACTTGAGGATACGACTTGTGTTTCTTTTCCAGAAGGAGATCCTTTTCGGTTACGTTTCTTGCTGCCGCGTGAAATACGTGAACGGTGTTTCTCATTGACTTTTATGTTCATGGATTTTTTTTATCTGCAAGATGCAGCACCTTTTTTTTTCTTTTTTTTTACCATAGCTGGGGTAAATCTTGTTGTAGGTATCTTTCTGGATGTTCTTGGTGCCCCAAGTTGATCCACATTCCTTTGTTGACCAATGTATTAAGTACAATTAATATCATCATGCTAGAAATTCTAAATCTTCGATCAAAACACATCGTTATGAGTTTGATTTTGGTTTGTTTTGAATTTCGCGCAAAGCTACACGAGGGCTATCTGCGCTAGCCGTCGCTAATTTAGCAGTGAGAGACTAGAGGGAAGGCAGCTAGCCATCACCACCCACCGTCAACTGTTGGGTTACTCTTTTACCAACGAATAGTGGGATTGACCATCACATTATCATCCCACCACGGCTGAAAGAGCGAGCATGTGTGATAATTTTTCATCAGAAAGAGCTGTTCCTTGTCCATCTCAAAAATTTATGAACTTTCGGTAGCATCACATTACTTACAAAACGACAAACAATGTGAAAATGTAGTTCTGATACATCCCGTCCCACCTCTACTTTATTTCGGCCGCGGGTATCACGTGACTTGAGATCGTTTTAATATAATGTGCTCATCCGTCTGTAGTACGTGCAAAATTATATGATATGTCAATCTTATTGTAAGTGATAGCTTTTATGATATAATATATCAATTTCATGTGGATAACAGTGCTTATGAAACGGTTAAGCAAAGTGGATGTAGTTAACAACGCTTACAACACAATATAATGATTTCAGTGAAGATTATAGACCTGGCAAAACGATTTGCCAAAATAAGTATAAATAACAATGCTGAGCTTAATATGGATAACTGCTCTTACCAAACGATATATTATATTCATTGTGGATAAGAGTGCTTACAGACGATTTACCGAACTGGGTTTAGAAGATACTGTTTAAAAAAATGATTTATCTAAATGAAAATTGTTATAGATAACACTTCTAACAAAACTATCTACCAATCTAATCATAGATAACATACTTTACAAATAACACCCATGCAGATATTAATGTTTAGTGCTTATGAAACGGTATGTCATATCGAATTTACAAAAAGTATTTTTGCAACAACATCCCAGTCTTAATGTAGATAGTAAAGCTTTTGAAACTATGTAAATAACTAATTGTACATAAGAGTGTTTACAAAACGATATGCCAAACTAAGAGTAGATGACTGCACTATTGAAAGTGCTTTTATAGTGCTTTTGAAACTCTATACTAAACTAAATGTAAGAAAAAGTGTTGATGAAACGTTTTACTGAGTTTATATGTAAGTAATTGCGCTTATGAAACAATATTCCGAATTATGTATAAAACTATCTGTGTTCAGCATGTAGTTGACGTCTAAGTGAACAGGACGTAGGTAGTCATAAACCTGCATTAATCACATCCTTACCTCAGGCTAAAGTTACATACTACTACTACATTAGCTTGTACTTGCCATGCTTATACTTTGCAAGACTTACCCAAGTGAAGGAGTGGTACAGAGGTTTGTAAAAGTTAGTATGAAGTGCGAGTTAATCTCCCTTTGACTGCATATAATAGAATGATCACTGATGTAAGTGAGCTACAATTGTGTAATACCACACTATGACTTTGGTTTGACATGAAGGTATAGTATAAACACAACACACTCTGTCTTCGTTGTGTACATAAATCTTTTGCCATTCTCGTAGCTTCAACAACCAGTGAAATTCAGAAGCTGATCAGAATTTCAGTGAAGCCTCAGTAAGTTTAGTTTCTGTAAGGAATAAAGGTTACTTTTCTATCATTTGCACACGTTTTGCAGCCTTTCTTTGCTGTCAGTGCTCATAATAAATATTTTCGATACTCATGTTATTATGACACTTAGCGCTTACTTATTGGTTTAAGTCTTTACCAACGAATACAGCAGAAACACTAAACTGAGTTAGTTATAAGGAACTAGGAATTGGAGAATAAAAACTACTTGCCACGTTGAATGTAGATAACAATGCTTACTAACCATTATCCTGACGAGATTGTAGATAAAAATACCAATACCCCGAAGAGATTTTAAATAACAGTGCCTTCTAACTAATATCCTAAAGAGATTGTAGATAACAGTGCTTTCTAATCAATATCCTGATGAGATTGTAGATAACAGTGCTGTCTAATCAATATCCTGATGATATTGTAGATAACAGTGCTGTCTAATCAATATCCCGACGAAATTGTAGATAACAGTGCTTTGTAATCAATATCCTGATGAGATTGTAGATAATAGTGCTGTCTAATCAATATCCCGACGAGATTGTAGATAATAGTACTGTCTAATCAATATCCTGATGAGATTGTAGATAATAGTGCTGTCTAATCAATATCCCGACGAGATTGTAGATAACAGTGCTGTCTAATCAATATCCTGATGAGATTGTAGATAATAGTGCTGTCTAATCAATATCCTAAAGAGATTGTAGATAACAGTGCTGTCTAATCAATATCCCGACGAAATTGTAGATAACAGTGCTGTCTAATCAATATCCCGACGAAATTGTAGATAACAGTGCTGTCTAATCAATATTCCGACGAGATTGTAGATAATAGTACTGTTTAATCAATATTCCGACGAGATTGTAGGTAACAGTGCTTTCTAATCAATATCCTGATGAGATTGTAGATAACTGCTGTCTAATCAATATCCCGACGAGATTGTAGACAACAGTGCTGTCTAATCAATATTCCGACGAGATTGTAGGTAGCATTGCTTACAAAACCGTATACTGAAATCAGACTACATAACAGTACTAATGGTACGATACATAGAATTGATTTTAGACAGAGCGGTGTTTACGAAACAATAAGGCAATTTTAATAGACAAAAATTATCTACTTAAGCTTTGCTTACAAAACATTCCACTATAGTTAGGCTTAAATAACAATATTTAGAAACAATATAAAAAAGTTAGAATAAAAACCGTGATTAACATTATAACATATGTCAACAGTACTTAAAGAATAATATAACACATTTTAGCCTGAAAAGCGGTAGATAAACAGAGAGACTTCGCATGTAATTAGCACATTTATACCAGAAAAGCGGTAACTGAACAGATAGACTTGACAGGAATTAGAGTTACCTCCGAATCTTCGGAGAGTTACCCTTTCTTTATCCATAATTATGAATCAACTCATCATAATAATCATGACAATAATTTTTATACAACATTGCGGTAGAATTAAGAGAGAAAAACTTGAATAAAAACGGGTACATTATTTTTACTTCAGTAAATAACAGTTTACACTTTACAACAGTACCTACTAAACGATATACAGCATATTATTTAAGGAATATAACGCGCAGTAATAAACAACGAAAAGAAGACCTAATTCAGATTTTCTACTACTTTAAATGTACCTAGTTTTAGAATAAATTGCACTTATCATAGTCACACTTAACAGTTAGGCTTAGCAACATTAGTACCAAACGATAAACAACAACAAAAAAAGTCAGGCTAAACAAATAGTTCTATGTAGGAGAGAACTTAAAATGTCGGTGATGACGCTAGTGTAATAAACTGTTGACGTAATATCCGCATATCACAAAAACAAGCCAAAACACACGTCTTAAGCTTCAAACAGCATTACGTGATATTCCTATAATCTTATATTAATTTACGTTGTGTGTTTGTTTGTCGGCAGAACTCCTCCCACAAATTTGGAGATAGTAGGACCAAACTAGGCAAGCGGACTAGGTTGGCCCGGCGGATGTCTTTCTTTATATGACGTAATCTTCCTACAAAGGGGTACGAAGAGGGGTTAAAACGCCCCGGAAAGTCACTCAGGCATGATGTGGGTCTAGAAGAAGATTAGTCACTGAACTCGAATCAGCCATAGGAACTTGTGTTCCTGTCCCTACTCGGGATCATGTAGGCGACATTTTTGAAACTGTATTTACATCCCCACTCACAAGATATTGGGATCAAACCTAGCAAACTGATGCTCAGATACCCCTGGCAAGTATCCTAATAACTTATTTTGGGGGATATGTACCACCTTTGTGGTAACTATAGACGTAACTGGGGATAATGGAGGGGCTTGATCAGTACATTAGGGTATCTACGAATTACGAGGGACTTTTGAACCCCCGCATCGGAGTTCAGGTATTTTGTGTCAGTAAGTTCAATAGAAATAGTCACCATCATCAGTATCGTGATCGAGACTCATGTAATACAATTTTCACCAGTATTTCTATATTAAACAGTGTTTAACTTTAGAATACGGCAATAAATATAGTTTTTACTACAAAAAAAAATTGAGAACTAGAGTTTTTTCAGCCCCTCCCCTCTGATTTTACGGATGTAAAACTTATGTTACGTGTGAATGGAAAACTTTCTGGTTATGGGATTAAGAGTTTCGCTGATATTTATTTAAAACTCTTTTTCATGTAAAAATATAGAGAGAAACTATAATTGTAGTTGAGATTTTTTACACTAAATCTATTTTTCATTACATCAACGACATAGAGGAAGGAATGGTCAAAAATTACTTAAATTTGAATAAAAGTCTAAGCAGGTTATCATTTAATTTTGTAGGTCACTCGTTAGGTCGCACATGTAGTATTGTGGTCAGTCTTGAGCTCCTTACCTTAGGAGGGAGATTTAATTGTTGGAAAGAATTCAGAAGACGGCTATTAGAATTATACCTTAGATGGACATGTTAAGATCTCTGAAATTGTTAGAGGGGATCTGACTGAGGAGTTTAAGATTGTAAAAAGAACTGATGCTTCATCTTTTTTAATAGTTAATGGTGAGAATGGTAGGACTAGGGGACACAAATATAAATTTTGGCAGGGTAGGAGTTATCTTCAGCTAAGACAGTTTTATTTGTCTAACAGAGTGGTTGGCCTTTGGAACGAGTTGCCTTCAGATATTGTGGAGACAGTAAATTCAAGTGACTTTAAGATAAAGCTTGGCAACTACATAAATAATAAGGGCTGGCTTTAAGGGTGTTTTTTATTCGATATTTTTAGTTTAGTCTAAAAGATGGGACAGTCTAGATGGATCAATAGGTCCCTTGTTGTCCATAAAAAAGTTATATTATGTTAATTTACTTCATCATTAAATCTTAAAGACCGGGCTTGGCCTAGTGTTTAACGTGTCGGGCTGCGGATTATGCAGACCAGGTTCAAGACGTGACTTTGCCAAATATTCTTCGCAATTTCAGCTGTGAGCGCATTATATGACTGACAAACAATTCAATTAAGCGGTTCAAAGCGGATAAAGCCCTTGTGGTAGCTGGCTTCTGGTCAGTATTTCAAAATTAAGAACGGCTACATCTGAGTCCTAGCGATCTTTCATCTGGCTCTTTAGCCCACGTATAGATAAAATACTGCTCAGGCTGAAAATTCCAAATTCCATTTATTTTATATGCACTTTTTTGTATCAACAAGTCATAATTTGAAACTTGGAGCATAGCGGCAAACCAATAAAAGTTCAATCAGCCAATAAAAACATCACAAACTTGCGAAAGCAAAGAGAAAAAAAACCCTGAATTTAATTGTTCAATATGAGAAAGATTTGATTAGCTAGGAAAAGATAGAGACTGATTTAATTAACTTAGGTAAACACTCGGGTTGCCCTAATAGGGCCTTAATCGGCTGAAATCAGGGCTACAGTTTCTTTCAACTTAGTGGTGAGACAATATTTCCTGCTTTCAGTTTGTTTTTTATAACAAATATACTAAATCTAAAGATCACAATGTGCAGATAAATATTTATTACAGCAAATAATTTAGTTTCCGGAACCCAGTTAAAGTTTTATCTCTTGTTTATTTTTTATTTAGCTTTGAGATAATAAACTTCAAACTTAATGGTTTTTCAAACGAGACTCGAAACTCGAGCGCTTTCGAATAGTTCACTATTCTTCTTTATTCTCTTCAAGAATAATGGTGAAATATTCGAAAGTGCTCGAGTTTTGGGTCTCGTTTGAAAAGCATTACAACTTTTGTATGTGATCCTGTGTGCTAACTTTTTAATCAGGAATCTGAAACTTATATACCCTTTATCGACCCTCAGACCTTTTTTAGATATAGCGTCATACTTAGGCTGATAACATATCATGTAATACGAAACATAATAGCTCATTTTAGATAAAAAAAGCATACCGTGACTATCTAAAATAAGTACAGTCCTACACTTTCGAAATTACTAAATATATACTGAAAATCAAACAACTATAGCACAGAAAAGATTGCAACTGAATATATATGCATAACGTAGTTCACATTAAAAAGGGGAAAAAATATTCCACCCTATTGTATGGTTTTTCTTTAAAATCTTCAATTACGTATAATTGAACACACTTTAGGAAAATTACCAAATTACTGAATGCTAGAAGAAAAATCGTATCAAAACAGCCAAGAATTATACTTCGCAATCTTATTTACATCCACATAGAGCTTACACAAGTTGAAATAATGATTGCAATTTTTCTAAAAAGAAATAAACATGGACAAATAATCTTTGTGTGTGTCTGTGTGTGTGTGTGCGATTTAAAGCCTTAATTAACAAGACGAAACACCATATGCTGGTAATATTTTCTCTTTGCGTGTCTGCTGCACTGTATTTTTTCTCTGTTTTGTGCTGGTTCTTTTTTTTTCGCCTTCATGTTTCATTCAAATTACTGGGAAGTTTGTAAGATCGCTTCAAATTTAAATAAGCACGAATACGCTGCCTATTCTTAAACGTGGTATATTTACTGATGTTTTGTTTGTTGGTTTTGTTGTTGTTAAGCGCAAAGCTACACAGTGAACTATCTGTTGAGCCTGGCATGGGCTGGAGGTTAAGGTGCTCGACTCCCAATGTAAGGGTCGCGAGTTCAAACATGCTTGTCCTTTCAACCTTGGGGGCGTTATAAAGTGACGGTCAATCCCGCTATTCTTTGATGAAAAAAATAGTTGCCCAAGAGTTGGCGGTGGGTGGTGTTGAGAGCTGTCTTCCCCTAGTCTATTACTGGTAAATTATGAACGGCTATCGCACATAGCCCGCATATAGCTTTGCACGAAATTCCAAACAAACCAAACTATCTGTGCTCTGCCCACCGGTGGTATCGAAATCTGATTTTTAGCGTTATAAACTTTCAAAATTACAGCTGAGCCACCGGGAGGCACTTAGTGATGTATACCAGATTTTTTTTAATTAACGTGCATTGTGGAAACGTAAAAGAAAATATCAACAAATCTGACAAAAACTAAAGAGTTTACCTTCTAAAACAATAAGCAAAAAAGTGGATTATTATCTTATAAAACAATAAGAAAAAAAAGGATTATTGTTCGTTTCTTAAAATGTTAAAAACTATTGTTTATATTAGACAAAAATAAAAACATTTAAGCCAAGAGTGGCCTAGTGGTTAGGATGTCCAGACTAAGAATCCGAGGTTTCATTTTCCGCGTTCTGTTCCACAAAAAAAAAAGAAAAAACGCACTCCGCACTTTGGGGCCGTGAGTGCGTTATCAAAGTAACAGAGAAATCCCAGTTTTCGATTAGAGTAGCCCAAGAATTGGCGGTGGATGTCGTTGGCTAGTTGTTTTCCATACAGTAAATTAGTTCAAAATTAAAGACGGCTAGAGTAGATAACATTGTGTCGCTTTGAGTAAATGTCCGAAAAAATTCTTCTGAACTTCATAAACAGAGCAAAACTGGAAAAACAAAGCAAACGCTGATATTCGAACCCAGAATCTCGAGCGTAGTGTTTCCTAGGTTTTTAGTGATCACGATTTCAGTGTGCATTAATATAAGTAGGTTTTTACATTACAGTCTCATGTAGGCTTTTACATTACATTCTCTTGTAGGTTTTTACATTACAGTTTCATGTAGGTTTTTACATTACAGTCTCATGTAGGTTTTTACATTACAGTCTCATGTAGGTTTTTACATTACAGTCTCTTGTAGGTTTTTACATTACAGTCTCATGTAGGTTTTTACATTACAGTCTCATGTAGGTTTTTTACATTACAGTCTCTTGTAGGTTTTTACATTACACTTTCTTGCCAACTTTCTTTCGGGAGATGTATTAATAGATATTACACACAAACACAAACACACACACAAAAACGTATCCGAGTTAAAATTACATGTCATTTTAAACTGATTATAATTCAAACTGTAGATAAGAATAATCTGACGATGTCTTTAAATTGCAATCCGAACCTTTGAAAAACAACATCAAAGCAAAACTTTTTTTTATGATAAGAACCCCAAATGTAGAGGATTTCTTTTGGAAAGATATAAGACGGTGTTTATGAAAACATACCAAAGCTTTAAGTTTGTTTGAGTGTATTCGACAAAGGATAAGAAAAGTGGGAAATCTGAAAAGAAAAAAAACATTTTTACTCAGTTTCTTTCGAACATAATGTTTGTTATTGATTGTTTCTACCATCCTTATCTTGTTTAATCGAACACATTTCTAAGGTAATGAACCCAAACATTACATTCTCCCTACATTTTCGCAAGTAGGTTTCTCTCACAGAGCTTACGTTAATGTGGTTGAGTGTTTCTAATCTATATCTTTATCAGACTAAATATAAATAAGACCTTGACCGAGTTCAGCAAGTGGGTGAAATGTATTTATGCTTGTATATGTAGCAAATCTCTCTGTCTCTGTCCTTAATTTTGAGCTATTGACTAAGGGGGAAGGCAGGCAGTCAACAACACCTCTATAGTAAGCAAGAAAACATTGCCTGAGGCTAGTGAGCCACATGGGGTAAATATTAATCAAATTTATTTTTGAAGGAACAGGTCTTGTTTGAATTTAGGGAGTCGGTAGAAGATCTGGTTTGAGTTCATTGAGGGATTTAAAAACAGGCCTTGTTTGTGTCAGCTATTCACCGAAAGAGTACGCCTTATCTGTATTTAATGAGTCGCTGAAGGAGTATGCTTCGCCTGTATTATTGAAACACCAAAGGAGCGATCCTTGTGTAAGTCTACTGAGTCGCTGAACGATTAGCTCTTTTTTGGAGCCTACTAAGTCGCTGAAGAAGTGATCCTGGGTGTGTAATTATATTGACCCGAATAAAAAATCTATATAGCCGATATATTGTTTGTAGTTAAGCACATAGCTACACAAAGGGCTATCTGTTCTCTGCCTACCATGGGTATCGAAACCCGGTTTCTAGCGTTGTAAGTCCGCAGACATATCGCTGTGCCACTGAGGGGCAGCCGATAGAGACTAGCTGTGTTTAGTTCTCAAAAGTTAAATATTGCACCGAAATAAAAACATACAAAATTTCGGTTCAGTGTTTTAGAGTTTTTCCAGATAACCGTTACTTAGATGATAATGTACTTAATAAATCTGTTAGAATTATTTCTTTGCTTTAGTTTAAATCACTCAGTCTAACCCTTTTTATTTTCAGAAAATTAAGCAAATGATCAACAAATTTCAATGAGTTCATTTTGAATGTAGTTATACTGTCTCACTGAAGTTTCACAAGTTGCTTGATTTTTGTAAAGAATATTACAAAGCAACTACAAAATAGCTACGATTCTATAATAGATAAATGGCAAATGTTTCAGAAAAGTTTTGAAATTGGAATAAAACAAAGGAAAAATACTTTGAAAACCAAGTAAAAGATATTTTGGCATATATTAAAACCTTCGTTAATTTTATTCAGAAGTATCAGGCAATGCTCTCTAATGATAATCACGTGATCTTAAAGCTTATAGTGAAACAGTGAGGGCTAGTATTTAGCAGAAAACATTTTTATCTGTGTTTTCGTAACCTGCTGACGTTTTTTGATGACCAGGGTAACAGAAATAAACAAAAAAACGTTATTGAAATTGTGTTTAACGATATCTGTAACGCGTTATTGTACAAAATAAATGTAATATTAATTGTAATAAGGTCAAGTTATATATGAGTTTTTCAGTTTTACCCAAGCAGATATATCGGCTAAACTTACATTGACCTTTCTGTACACTTTCTTATTTTCAAAGGACTTGTTAAGAAGTACTAAGTATTTTTGCTTCAACAACAAACTTCTTAAAGTCTTTGTCCGGAGAAAAAAAGTTTTACACTTAAGTCTCTGAGCTTTCTGTCTACCTTGTTCGACAAAAACAGCATTGTTGAATTTGATACTGATCAATAAGGTTGCTTAAAAACGTTTTGCTGGAAGATGTAAGTTGTTAAAGAAACCAACAGTATTAGTAGAAACACCAAACTCAAACCAATACCAAACAACAAACCTAATTACTTGCAGTAGGGTATATAATACTAATTGTAACAGACCATAAAAATCAAACAATTTTGCAACGAACTAAGTAAAGCTTTCATGTGATCATCAGCTAGAACACATGCAAAACTAAAAGCACACGCAGCACGTGCTTTTCGAACTAAACCAAGGAAAGATGATTCTTCATGTGCGGAATTATTGTGATTAACGTAAAAACTGACGTTCCTTTCCAGTTTCCCAAGAACAATTTAAGACGAATGTCTATCTTCGAGGTATCTCTCTCTCTAACAGCAAGTCGCTTAAATTCTCCTAACAAATACAATTAAACACTATCAAGAAAAGCCTAACATCAACATCACATAGAAATAAAGATTTGCAAAATGCAGGTTAAAAGGTGTTGGTGGTATTATTTGTTTCTTTTAACCCAAAACCACACATTGGGCTATCTGTGTTCTATCCACCGTGGAGATTGGTCGTTTATTATGAATTTCGCGCAATTATCTGCGCTAGCCGTCCCTAATTTAGCAGTGTAAGACTAGAGGGAAGGCAGTTAGTCATAACTACCTCCGCCAACTCTCGGGCTACTCTTTTACCAACGAATAGTGGGATTGACCGTCACATTATATCGCCCCTACGGTTGAAAGGGCGAGCATGTTCGGTGTGACGGGGATTCGAACCTGCGACCCTCAGATTGCGAGTCGAGCGCCTTAACCACCTGTCCCCACCAGGGATATTAGCGTTGTAAGTCCGTAAACGAAGTGAGTATGCTCTTATTACCAGACTGCTGTGTGAAATACAGATCTTTTGTGAAAAGAATATTGGCTCACATTTTGATGGTTCAATGAACTTGGAACCATTAGAGGTGTACTGTTTTGTGCTTTGATATGGGATCAATGTACTCCATTGAGTGCGTGTCATACAAACTGGCCTTTTAAAACCTGTTTTGACTATTTATACTTCTACAGGATGTTCAGTTACAGCTGCAAATATCTGATTCAGAGTCAAAGCAAAGGTCTTATGATTGCTGCAAAAGCCTATTGTAATTGGTTAGCATCCATCTAACCGATGGTCTTCTAAATAAGTGAAGCATCAATATATTTTGTTTGACTTCAGACAACTTGGACTGCTTTACTCTTTGTTGTTCACGTCAAAGTAACAGAGACAATACTGTGTTAGACCACCATCCATAGCGTAAGCTGAATGACCATCATTTTCATTTTAAATCACATGACCATTCATCAGTTGCATTCCACTAAACTGGGAAAATTATTCACTTTACTTTTAAGAATGATTTTATTTTGTTATAACTAGAATATTACAAATTTTAAATATTTTAAACTGTTTCATGTAGTACATAAAACATTAGCAGTATACCTAATCAAAGGTCACCTACTAAGTTAGCTCAAACTCAACTTCATTCGCCTTACTTTATGGATGTTTTATAGTAAAGAAGACAACATACTAACTTATTATTCCATCCAATCCAATTAAGGAATTATCTGTGTTGAAAGCAACAAATGTATCAATAAAAATGTTCATACTTGTTGATGAAGACGAATTATATGCCTTGCATCTTGTATCTAAAAAATGGAGTCGTTATGATAGATCTTATAGATTTTAATCCAGGTCATGTACAATGTTTAAAAACCCGCACGATTTCGTCTATTAACAACATCCCTATAAATGTGTGTGTGTGTGTTCTATCATAAGTATCTGGACACGCGATGTTACGATTTTACGCACGTACACGAAAAAGGAAGCATATACACAATTGTATTACGGTATGTAATTCGTTCTACATAAATTAACTGACAGTACTGTTTCTTTATCTTTATTTACCAAACATGTGGCTATTATCGTTTTATTCAAAGTTGAATATTTTACAAGATTACATATTTGTGTAACAAATCGACACTGTGGTTCTATTATCATCTTTAAGTTTCTGGTTTTTGCCTTAATAGTGTTCTACCTGAATTTACTGACACTATTGCTTCTTTATCTTTATTTATCAACATGTGGCTTTTCTAATTTTATTCCAAGTTGAATATTGTACAAGATTGTACTTGTGTAAGAAATTCATGCTGTGGTTCTATCACCCTTAAATGTCCAGTTTTTGCCTTAACATAATCATCATCATGTGTCGTCTTCCTCAGAAAGGTTGGCTGTCACAATCCTCCACTTCTATCTTTTCTGTGCTTTTCACACCAGGTCTTCATATTTTGCTATCTCAGTCCACTCTTTAATACTTGTTATCCACTCTGTTCTTTCTAAGGATCATGACTATCTATGGGACCATACTTGGTGAGGCCCCAATATCTTCCAAGGTAAGTGACACTGTTCTACTTAAATTAAATGACACGAACAGATTGATTTTTTTACAGCCCACACAAAATGATAAAGTGTTTACGAAAGCTGAAGATTATACCACAGCAATTATTTTTACAGATTTTAACATATAGTGTACTATTGACTAACGTATAACCTCCAAATAAATCGCATATTGGTTAATTAGATTCATCTGAGGTGAGTTTTTCGTAAACGTGTTTTGAAACTCGCGGTAAAGAAACAGACCTTTCTACTATTATACAATGGTTGTGTTTTGCTCCTGCTTCTTCATATAGCATTGGTCGATGTGTTTCAATCTGCTCAACGTCCTCAAACTTGTACTGTATTTCTATATAATGAATTATGTGCACATTCTTAGGCAGTTCAATTCTGTTCCAAGCATTTTCGTTTAGAGTACTGGTTCATGCTAAACAGCCCTTTAAAATAAGCATTGTAAGATTATCATTTCAACACGCTTTGTATGTTTATCCCTGGGAGAAGAATATCATTAAAGTTGATTAGCTTTTACCAAAACTCTGGTGTATTGTTCTAGAACTACTATATCAACCACAAGTTTAAAAACTTATGGTACAGAAACTAGAACACCTGTTGTGTAACTGATAAATTGTCCTTTGTTGCTTCTTGATCTGTCTTGTATAATATTTTCACCCAACAACGCCAATTTCTGTCGTGCATACAATACACTCTATAAATTATTCTTATATCAAAATCCCATAGTTCTCTTATGTCCACCCTATTTACGCCTTTATTGAAGTGTAGTAATATTCAAGCAGAAACCTGTGATAACATTAACGACACTAATCTGAAAGTGGAGAGACCAGCCTATTAAAAACCTCGGAGAAAAAACAACGGATACATCCACTTACTTCCATGCTACAATAGATGTGAGTTTTAAGGATATGTCTGTGTGTACATATACACTGGAGACTTCAAATTCGATGATGAGGAACCCACTAGTACCTGATGATAACAAAACTTTGTCGAAACGTTATACATCTGTTGTTATGTTAAATTTATATTAAAGTTTTTCTTCATTACCCATTCAAGCCGTCTCCTAGCATTATTATACACTGGTGACCTTGAACTTAGCGGATAACTTTACTCCAAGTTATTACATGTAATAGAGTTTGTACTAATGTGGCACAAGTAGGCCTGACTAGAGAGTTTGCAAGAAGAGAAATGTCAGTGACCCCTATTCTCAAATGGATGATACTGTTGAATAAGACATTGTAAGTGTTTTCCTGTGACACCAGTGCTGAAGATTTCAAAACAAATGTATCGTACTACTGAACAAAACAAAACTCTTCCAAAGTTCTGTTAAATAACTCAGGATGTGCTATTTACGTGTTACACGACAATCCAGTAGAGTGATTGCCAATAACCTAACTGTAATTCAAGGTCAAAAGTTAGATCAAGGTCAAATTCCTCCCACGTCGAACTGGAATATAAGATATGATGCCGAGCTACGGCTTAGTTGGTACAAACAGATGAAAATGATAACACTCTCCTCTCTGGACTCGAATGTATAGGTGCAAGTAATCCCTCCGAAACATTAAGATACACATTAACATTAACAAAAGGCTGAAGTTGGCATCAGACATCAAACAATGGTATAAGTAAATCTGAATGAAGGTGTTCTTTACAAATGAATCTAAATTCAAATTGTTTGGCAACAATCAACAGTAGTCTATTCGGTAGGAGAGATGAGAACGGTGTCACGGTCAACGTAGAACACACACAGTGAAGCATGCTGGGAGACCAATAAAAGTGTAGTGTGGGATGTATCTCAGTCAGTGTTATAGGATATCTATACAAAACTGATGGCACTATGATTTCTGACAGGTACAATGAGATTCTTAACCACCATGTCATTCTTTCAGTAACAAAAGCTGTTGGGCATGGATTAATCTTCCACCAAGACAATGATCCCAAACATGAAGCAAATGGGGTTACACGATATATGGAACAAAAACGAAGTTGGCGAAACCTTAACAGTCATGGTTTAGCCTTCACAAAGTCCTGGTACGAATACTATTGAAACCTTAGAGACTTGTATAGAAACTGAGAAGCGTAAACGGCAACCACACAACGCTGCTGAATTGTGCTGAGTAATACAGGATACTTGGACGAATATTTCATAATCACTTGTCCATTAATTTATAGGACTCGTCTGCAGTTTAAACAGTATTACTTTTCAAATAGGGTGGTTGGCTTTTGGAATGAGCTACATCCAAGGGTGGCGGTGACAGGAAATTTAACCGAGTTCAAGAAAAGATTGGATGAATAAATGAAGTAAGGGGTGATCATAGTTGGGAGCTGGTAGGGACATCCTTGATTGACTAATCAGCTCCTTTTTGTCCCTTTAAACGTTTATGCATTTATAAAAAAAAAGGGGATTTTAAAGAAAATATAAACTACTAGTGTATTGTACATCTTATTCGCTATTCTTTTGTATTTTGTGTAATAATGTATCATTCTAATCATAAATTGACCGTTTAGCTGGAATTACTCATTGTTTGTGATTCCTATTAATGTATAATGTATCCATTCCTTTAATTATTTTTACTACTATATATATGCTATGGACAAGCAACACACAGCGAAAACACTCCAATCTTTCCAAAACATAAATAATATCATTAATATTCTGACTAACGTTACGATGATGCCACTTCACGTCCTACAGAATACATAATATCATTCTTATTCTGACTACAGTCATAATAATGCCATCATGTCCACCAGAATATATAATATCATAATTATTCTGTACAATATGAAATAATGTAATTCCATATATTCCACAATACATACTATCTATATTATTTTGATCAACGTCACAATGATGTCACTCCACGTCTTCCCGAATACATAAGATAATAATTATCATTTGCAGAATGGAAACTATGCACATCTTTTTCATTTTGTTTATTGAGTGCCATTACACAGGCTGGGCTTTTTTTTTCCCCATAAAACCATGTCATTGTGTTCCCTGTCGGGCAAAATATAAAGTATAAATTAAGAAGCACATTCTTTTAAATATTGAAACATGTAAACCTGTAAGTTTATTTATAGTTAGTGTAACACAGAGTGCCTTAGCCGATATTTTTTTTATTTCTTTCATATTTTTCTCTGTCTTTATTAAACAGAAAAGCATTTTGTCCATTCTAAGTTACTAAAGACCTTATAACAAATAATCATTAGTTGGCCCTTGTGAATATATTATAAATTTGTTTGCTATTAAGAAATAATGAGCTATCTGTGCTGTGTCCTTCGCAATAATTGTACCATGAGTCTTAGCATTATATGCCCTCTGATTCATCAAAGGGGATATCTGATAGTAAATTTCGGTTGTAGGTTTATTTTATCAATCAGGCTTCCGAATTTTATTGTTCCACCTGTTAACCAGTGGTAATAGCTTCGTTGAAAATACCTCATTCTAAAACAATTTACGGACACTGTTCCCTAATTAGGGGAGAATTATTACAATAATAAAGACCAGGAGTCACTTTTAAATAGTTTGGCCACGCTTAAGAATAATAAAACTGGATTAGACATAACTTACGTCACACTGATTTGTTTGTTTTGAATTTTCGCGCAAAGCTACACGAGGGCTATCTGCGCTAGCCGTCCCTAATTTAGCAGTGTAAGACTAGAAGGAAGGCAGCTTGTTATCACCACCCACCGCCAACTCTTGGGCTACTCTTTTACCAACGAATAGTGGGATTGACCGTCAAATTATAACGCCCCCACGGCTGAAAGGGCGACCATGTTTGGTGGGACTGGGATTCGAACCCGTGACCCGCAGACTGCGAGTCGAGCTCCTTAACCATGACGTCACACCGAACATGAAGGTATTTTGTCTACTCTAAATCATTATTGGCGATAAGAAAACCTCTAAGTATATTGAAATTTAAAGAATCCTTTTATTTTATAAAAAGAAACAATCCATTAAAAGCTGTTATTGAATTATTTTATTTCTTGTAATTTCCAGAATTAATATCAATAGTATTTTACTTCATGCAAACACTAAATACGAAACTCAGAAGCAATGGAAAGGCAAAGAAAAGCGAAAGAGTCTCAGGATTTCTGTGGAAAAAACATAACTTAGTTGTTTATATAATATACTAATGAGAATGAAAGCCACGATCTAGTTAGTTTCAGATGTCGTATAGTTATA
>NW_013666080.1:0-3130 GCF_000517525.1 Limulus polyphemus
AGCCACAGAAGGGCTTGTAAGATATCAAACAGTTCAACCTTATATACAGAAGCAGGTGCAGGTTTAAATGCTTTTCTGATGTTGAAATTGTTTATATAAAATGCCGATGAATTAAACCTGGTAGACTTGGAGCCATCCGTAAAGATACTAGTATAGTTTGAGAAACTTGTTAGTTTCTCCTTGGCCAAGGACAAAAGCAAGTAACTTTGCTGCCGTTTTTTACCAACATAACGAAGACTGACGTCGACATCAGGGGTTGGAATCTCTCAAGGAGGAAAGTGAAAATATTTGTATTTTGCTACATTTTGAAGGTTCACGGACGAGAAAAAGTCTTCAGTTTTTATCGACATTGGCGAGTTGTTTTGGTGAAAGGTTCCGTTCTAATCTTACCAATTCTTTTGAATGAAATGAACGGGATAATCGTAATACAAAGATCTTGCTATAAATTTGAGTTGGATCTTCCGTCTCTGCAGGTCAAGGGGTAGGACACCACAGTCCACTTCCATAGCCAATATATGGGTATGTTTCAATGCTCCACAACATAATCGCAGACAACGATTCTGAATAACGTCCAGTTGTTTAAGGACTGAGCAACTCGCAGAGTCATAAATGATACTGCCATAATCAATGATGGATCTTATTAAGGTTTAGTACATAAGTAATAAAGTCTTTTTGGACGCTCCCCAACGTGTGCCAGACACACATTTAAGCAAATTGAGTTGCTTAGCACATTTGTGCGAGACATAGGTGATATGACGCGTCCAATTTAACCTGGAATCAAAGATAACTCCAAGAAACTTGTGGTGAGTGACGGAGACTAGTTGAGGTTATTAAGATTTAATTTCACAGTGCTTGAAGTACGAGTAAAAGGTAGAACTGCAGACTTTAGGGCTGAAACCGTAAAGCCCCATTTAAAAAACCAATCGGCTAAATTATCCAGACTTGTTTGAAGACAGGTTTGAATGTGATTAATATTATGACCAGTTTTCCAGAGGGCTAGATCATCAGCAAAAATACTATAATTCGTACCATTATTAATGAAAGAAGAACTAAGATCATTAATCATTAGAAGGAATAAAATAGGGCTAATAACACTACCCTGGGAGTGCCATTTTCCGAGACTCTTTCCCCAGAGACGACTCCATTGACTCTGACCTTAAAGGATCGGTTTGAAAGAAAGTATTTAATCCAGTTAAAGAGTTCGCCATCAAAACCATAACTATTGAGTTTATATAACAAACCTTCTTTCCAGACCATATTGTATGCTCGTTCAATATCCAAGAATACAGACACTGCCTTGCCTCTGTTACATCATGATTTATTGACATCTTCATATAGCTGTACCAAATGATCAAGCGGTGACTTCTTCCAATGGAAACCAGACTGAAACTGGTCGAAAAGTTTATGTTTTTCACAATACCAATTCAAACGGTATGCAATCATTCGTTCCATAATTTTACACATAGTAGAAGTAAGAGCAATTGGTCAATACGGTGTAACAGAACTTGGATCCTTGTCTGGCTTAGGGATTGGACAAACTATGGCATGTTTCCAGGCTGAAGGGAGGGTACCTTCATTCCATACCTTATTGAAATATTCCAGCAGCTTTACCAAAAAATTGGGCGAAAGATTTTTATAGATTTTATAAGGAATTCGATCGTCACCAGGGGCCGAGTTTTTAGATGTCTTTATTGCTCGGTTAATTTCACCGATCGTGAATTGAGAGTTCAACCCTTTGCTATTGTTTGGCTTCTTTGTAAAGGTGGCATAGTGGTCATGTTCAAATAATTTTCTATGAGTTAAAAAATTCGGGTGAATAATTGTCGGAACTGCTGATGTGGGCAAATTGATCAGATAGCGCATTTGCCTTTTCAGCATCCGTCAGATATGTTGATCCAAGAGTTTTAAGGCTAGGAATACAGATAGAACCCCCACCATTCATACGCTTTACGGATTTCCATATTTTTACTTAAATTTGATGAATGGTTGAAACTAGAGTAGTAATTATTGTTGGAGTTCTCGAACCGTACCTTGACAAATGGCCTTCTGCTTTTTATACTCAATGTAATCGTCTAACAGACGGGTTTTAAGAGCTTTCTTCCTACTCTTGTGTTTTTGTTTAACTGCTTTCTCACATTCCATATTCCAATAATGGGTTTGACGTTTTCCACAACCTGTGGTTGATAGTGGGATAAATTTCTCTGCTCCAGGCTGTTGGGATTCAGTGTCAGACTTCTATGGGAAGTGTCACGATATTTAATATTTATAACCCTGGTGTCGCCATTGATCCTGTTGAGTATCGAGAGTTTTTTCTTCTTAATAGTATACTTTGTGGAGATTTTAATGCTCACAACCTTTTATGGGGTGGAACAAAAACTGACTGTCGAGGTCAGATTCTCGGGGATCTAGTTATGGAATCTGACAAAGTGGTATTAAATGACGATCATGGGACATGTCTTGTTCGGGATAATCTCTCTCCTCTACATCTCGCTATTGTAGACAGTAAACTTGCTAGTCTTGCTACCTGGGATGTTCTAGATGATGACCTGGGAAGTGACCATCTCCTGGTCATTACATCTGTTAAGATCCGTCTTGAAGTTAGGAGTACAACGGCCTTCTGGAACTTTAACAAAGCAAACTGGCTCAACTTCCGTACGTTCCTTGATTCTTCCATTCAAAACATAGATATGTCTTCTTCTGTCGAATCTATACAATCTCGTCTAATAACTATTATTTTGGAACCTATATTTTCTGGGCAAGTAACGACAGTAAAGAGCAAGCGATTCTTGACAAGAGTTAGTACACCTCCCTTTGCTGAGTGTTCTCGATCTTTTCGAAGTGGTTTATAACCGTGTATGCAGAATTTTATATGGGGTTTGAGAAACGATTCCTGAATACAGATAATACATAATTTATGCAGTGAGTTTCAATGTAACAAATAAGGAATGGAGCATGGGCCTTAATGCCCCTGGCATTCCACTGTAATATTTGTAAAGGGCCTATTGTTTATTTGTAGGAGCACTTACTTGGTAAAGTTCATAAATTGAGTCTGGATTAATATCATAACCAAATATGGCACTTGCCAATTCGGTTATGAAAGATATCCTCGTTTTCTGCAATTTTTTTTTTT
>NW_013666080.1:3603-9125 GCF_000517525.1 Limulus polyphemus
CCCTAACAGAATTGAATTTGGGAACGTATTTTATATCCACAAATGATTTTTGTACTCGACAATAATCTCGACTGTGAATAAGTACAAACTATCTTAATACGGTCTCTTTGCAATTGAATTTTTTCAGTTGGCCCAATGATATCGTTAAGGGCTCTACTCAAGAGCATGGGATTTACTTTGGCTATATTTACATCCGGCGAAATAATGAAAACTATTTGTTTCCTGTCCGTAGTTGACTTTTTGTGTCCGACTGATTCGACACTCGAACCGGAGTCAGATCGTACTCGTTTACTAGCACAATTCCTATCGAAATCCATGTCTTGTGACACACCATCAGTACAAGAAGTAACCGACCCCTTCACACATCGGCGAGGGTCGTCCACATTCTTCACCCCTCTCTCAGTATGACTACTAACACGTGCGCTGTTTCGTGGCATATTTCATATCTCTCTTCTTCCCTGCATTCACGAAACAATCCAGTTCTTACCCCTTGGGTTAGAGTATTTCTTTTTTTTTAGTTACGAGTTATGGGGGTGCCATCAGCAGATGATATGCCCCCAAATTCCCTGATCTGATTTAGTTGACGGAAGTTGGCATGTTTGGTGTGACGGGGATTCGAACCCGCGACCCTCAGATTACGAGTCGAGCGCCCTAACCACCTGGCCACGCCGGGCCGATTTCGGTTAGAGTATACTGAACTTTACACATTACGTAGGTTACACTAAGGTGACGTTTAGGCAGTTCGTTTAACTATTATACGTGATGTATATTTTTTTTTGGGGGGGGGGTAGTTAATGAAAGTGTTCCAAAACACGACATCAATTTCTTGACGACCTAATATTATCTGCAAAAATGATATCCATTTATAAGTTACTTTAACTAAATCATTAGTTACTTTTGTGTTGATAAAGATAAATTCAAGTTTACTAAGTTCAAATTAAGTTCATTTTTCATACATTTATGTTTATATTTATCATAAAATTAAATTTCATTTATACCAAGAAAGGAAATTAATTGCAATTCAAAAATAAAGTAAGAGAGTTTTAACACACAACTTTGTGAGAAAAAATTGCATATAGTATATTTTTTATTTTTAAGAATATGCTGTGAATCCAGCTTCACTCATAATGTCAAGGCACATAAAGAAAACTGTTCTATACGAAAAGATTAGTAATTAATTTAATATAGCACTGAAAGGAAAATAATGTAACAATCTATGTCTAAGTAAGCTTATGCCAACAAATAGAAACTTGATAAATGTTGTTGTGAAATCTTCCTAAATAACCATTAGACTACACAGAACAATGTGGTTCTATTCTTTGAAATATCTAATATGAGTCAATTAAGCATCGCAGTTTCAAAGGTTTCTCGATAAAATTTAAAGTATACTTATGAGAATACGCAAACAATAACAGTAAAAAACTTCATAAAATGTTGTTTTTTTTCTATTAGATATAAATAAGTTGTAAGTTCTAATTATGAACCGGACTTAAGGTGTACACCTTCCCCCACTACGTAACCGGAACTTATTGATGAGCTTGTCATAAAGAAACATCAACGCTGGGTTTTCTTAATACCATGTGGGCTACTAGTACATGACCTTGAAGGGATGAGAGAGAAAGAGAGTTGGGAAGTGTCTGGAGAAAGACCAGATACATAAGTTCAGGCTGTCATATCACGTGATTTAGTAGGAAGAGAGCTAATGTTAATACAATATGTAAACACTTTATCGCACAGGGTAATTACTGTAAGAAAGTATGCGCATGATGTCGATCGCACCCAAAATCCTCCAGTACACTTCAATAGCTGCAGTTAGAGGGTTAAATTGACTGTTGGTAGTATTAAAGATGGCGTAAGTGAACTTGATCAGATTTCTTTGAGCTGCAACATTGAAGAGAGGGTATTTGACCTTTTCCCAAGTGCCAAACGTGTATTCCACATCCGGATTCACTACATAATGTATAAGGCGCTCTTTATACTATTTGTGTGTTAATTGAAAGCTGACTTACCACCTAAAGTTTAAAAGCATATAAATGGATTTCTAAATTAAAGTATCAGTAATAATCTGATTTTGTTTAACATCAATTCAATTAACGGATACTATGCATGTCTGTGAGCTATAGAAGAGAAGCTTAGATTGGGTGAAAGATGTAGAGTTACTTTGCTTGGAGCATACAGAAAATATTCATTTTTCCCATTTTTTCTTGAGGCAACATTTCAAAGGTGAAATAGCTAACATACTTTATCTATTTATTTAGTCAGGCTTAAGGTCCTTTGAAGCTTAAACAAAGTAGTAAGGCTACTCAAGTGTTCTTTAAAACCAGTAAGTTGCACTTTTTTTTTTCAGCGAAACCAGCATTTGATGGAAAACATTGCGTCTCCTCTGAGTTCTCTGCGGTGTCTGAACGGTAAGTTAGTTATTTCTAGATAATTCTTTACTTATGGCCATCAAGATTTAGATTTTGTCAGTGAATTTCCTAATTTAAAGGTTAATATTTAACTATTTGTAAATTTATGCTACAAAATGATCCACTTGAAGACAGAATTTTATAATTAGTCATTATGTTATTTTACAAAATATTCAATATCTGCAACATTTTCACAGCGAAAAATATTTTCACTATATGTGTTGTTTACTGCATTTTAATATATACTGTGAAACATGAAATATGCAACAAACGTTTTTGTAATGAATTTTTCATTAATCTAATCATACATTCTATTTGTAACAATGTTTCTTATAGTGCACATAGATATGTGAAACCCACATTTAGATGTATTTGTTTAAACATATCATATCATATATAATTCAACTATATGCGTCCGTTTTCAATGCATATGCCTCGATTTCCTATTGAAGAAGGCTTTTTAGAACGTATGTATGTTTGTTTTGCTTTGGTTAAAGGGAGTCTGGCATAATGACTAGTATCTGTTTTAAAGCTTAGGAATTATTTTGAGTTAGGGGAGACTATTGCGAGTGTGTGTGTTTTTATAGCAAAGCTACATCAGGCTATCTGATGTGTCCACCGAAGGGAATCGAACCCCTAATTTTAGCATTGTAAATCCGTAGACTTACCTTTGTCCCGGCCCGGTATGGCCAGGTGGTTAGGGAGCTCGACTCGCATTCTGCGGGTCGTGGATTCGAATCCCCGCCCCACCAAACATGCTCGTCCTTTCAGCTGTGGGGATGTTATAATGTGACGGTCAATCCCACTATTCGTTGGTAAAACAGTAGCCCAAGAGTTAGTGGTGGGTGGGGATGACTAGCTGCCTTTCCTCTAGTCCTACACTGCTAAATTAAGGACGGCTAGCGCAGATAGCCCTCGTGTGGCTTTGCGCGAAATTCAAAACAAACAAACAAACCTTTGTCCCACCGAGGACGACTATTACGATTTACCAGCAAATCTGTTCCAAGTGTGGATTGATTACTGAGTTAGGGAGTTTGTCAGTTTGTCTGTGACTTAAGTTTTGTGAATATTGAATTTGTGATTCTAAAAGTACTGGAGATACAAGAAAGTGTGGTGCATACATGAGAAAATCAACAAGTAGGTGAAATTGTTGTGTTAACACCTACTATTCTGTTGTGAACTTAAGTCTATCAGCAAAGATTAGTTAACTCATTGAAATATAATTTAAAGAAATAAAATGTTTTCGTTACCATTAACTGGACTGGAGTTTTTTTTTCTTTTACCGAAAAATCCAAACAAACCCATTCAACGCTAGACAGTGTATCAACAGTACCATTTAATGTATACAGTGTGTTATTATTTTGTATAATCCTTATGATACAATTTATGTATATTATTTTATCTTGAGTATCATATGTCTAAGTGTTGCATAATATTTAATCATTTAGATATATATATTCACACTTACAACAGGCTTTTTTAGTATGTAAATTTATTTAACTTACTTCATGTTCTGAATGATGTTTCTTATGATGTAATGTGCATCTGTTTATCTTAAACTTACTTCTATAGTTGAATCTATGTAATGCAAACTTTTATTTAATCACACGTGCACATCTGTTTCTTGGAGCGTAATTAGATGTCGTTTTCTTACTTTAAATATTCACGTTATCTCACTTTAGATTCCATGAAACGTGAAGAAAAAAAATCGGGTAATGGAGCATTTCGAGCCCTTCCACCAGCTAACAAGAAAACCGAAGTTTGGTCTCCAGATCCACCACTTCCTATTACCCAGGTTTGAAATCACTACGTTTGTTTTGCGATTTTTTCTATATATTTGTTTTTAATTTACAAGTTTAGTTCTGTACCGGTAGCGTTTTCTCCAACTTTACTCAAACTAGAATATCAGTGGAAGGATAAACCTTTGTTTTACTTGAAGAATAATAATGAAAACGAGGATTTTGCGGGACTAATCTGTATTATATTATCTGATAAAATCGTCCTAGACTTATGTGTTCAGCATACGTACCAGGTGTAGTAATTCGTTCAGAAATAATTCCAGCTTAATATAATATTTATTATAATTATTAGCGAGTATTATGTAATAGATATTAAAACCACTTCGCATAACCATGAATCATATTTCAATAATTCTTCTTCAAGATTCCCGACCTTATAGCTTTGTCTTACGCTTGTAAGTCGGTTGGATTTAATATTTACAATTACAAGGTTTAAACGTGAATGGAATGTTGTTCTTCCCTTTTAAGAGCCAGTAAATTAGAATTTCCAATACCACAGTGTCTGCACTACTCCTAATATACGAAATTAACAAGACATGTTTCTAAACTTGTACCGTTACATCTTCTTTTCTAAGAAAACTAACATAAGTTTAGTGTAATTGAACCGCCGACTGGCACACCTTTATAGAGCAGATTATGTGGTCTCCTCGACAGTAATGAAGGAAATGAAATACTCCTCAGTGTTTACTTTATTTCTTAGATATTATTCACCGTTCTTAATACAGGAGACAGTTGCTTTTGATGAGGTACGTAAGCGGTACGGTCCACCACCAGAGAATAGCACTTGTACCTTTAATTAAATTAAACAGTTGAATTAACGACATCTTTTAAGAATGTCTGTATTAGCTCATGGCTTAAAGAACCAAATAATCATGATTGCTTCTTCGTTGTTTATGAACCAAAGAGAATCAGTGCCATATGAGCTAAACGTTCCAAACCCTCTTCCTCTTGCAGCTGCAGAGATACTGACGGCTGCTTTGAGTGGGAAGTATTATGTATATACATATGTACAAAGACTTGCAAAAGCCTTCATCCCCCTGTGCTGGTAATAAATTTTCTTGTGAAAGACATAACTCAAATGGCCAAAAATATTTATTATATTAATCTCAGACCAGTTAGTAAAGATTACAAAGAACAAAAGGTGCATTGTTACCCAATTTAGTGATATAACACTCCCCTCAGCTTTTACCATCGTTGATTTAACTTTACGTTACTACCCTGCTAAAGTATATACAAGTGGCTCAGTAAAACTCTATCAGATATCAAAGTATAATATAGAGCCATGTGAAAAAATACTTTAGGTCATATAGAGCCA
>NW_013666080.1:9183-21340 GCF_000517525.1 Limulus polyphemus
AGCATGTTGAAAGTTAAAATTTGGTTTACTGTTACATATTGAGAATGATGAGAAAAGAACTCTCTACAGACCTAAGGGACAATATTTTTCAGAAGCACAATTCCGGAGAAGGCTATAAGTCAATTTCAAAGGTTCTCAATTCGCCATTAAGTACTGTAAAATCGGTTGGGAAGAAATGGAAAGTGTGCCACACTACCTCAACCTTGAAGGAAATGCGGAATTCAATAAAACACCTTAACAATATCACGTTCCTTACACAAAAAATGCTAGCATGGTAGGGTGGCAAGAAAGAAACCACTACTGACGAAGATACATCTTTGATCGCGAATGGACTATGTCCGTGAACATTTCAATAACCTACAACAATGTAGCAGAAAATTCTGTGGTCAGATGAGATCAAAATAGAACTTTTTAGGTTAAATGACAAACAGTATATATGGCGGAAACCCAACATTGCTCATGACCTGGCAAATACAGTCTCAACTGTCAATCATGGTGGTGGGTCCATAATGCTGTGGGGATGTTTTTGTGCAGCTGGCAGTGGAGAACTTGTACGCATTCAAGGAATCATGAACAATGCAAAATATACACAGATGTTGGAGATAAACCTGAAGAAGTTAGCTGAAAAACTAAAACTCGGTTGAAAGTTTACATTTCAACAACACAATGAACCCAAAGACAAATCAAAGCCAACCCAAGAATGGTTTCGGAGAAACAACATTAAAGTCCTAAACTGACCAAGCCAAATCCTAGACCTAAATCACTCGAAAATTGTTATGCATCGAAGACATCCTTCCAATTTACAAGAACTGGAGGATATCTGCAAGCAGGATTGGGTAAAAATATCTCCAGCATAATGTGCTAAGCTTGTGGATGGTTATCCAAAATGACTTTCAGCTGTCATTGCTGCCAAAGGAGCTTTAACCAAATATTAACTGCATAATTATGTTAGGAGGTGAAGACTTTTGCAACATGTGTTTTTGTGGTATATCACAAAAGTAAGTAACAATACACCTTTTGTTCTTTGTAATCTTTAGAAATCGGTCTGAGAGTAATACAATAAATATTATGGTCATTTGAGTTATGTTTTCATAAGACAATAACCAAAATTTATTACCAGCACAGGGGAGTGAAGACTTCTGTTAGGCACTGTATATATATATATATATATATATATATATAATATATCTGTGTATGTGTGTTTATAGAAAAAGATTAACGATTTATCAACTGCCTAAAGAAAATTTAAGTTTTTTTTTAACTCTGGGACCTTACGGATTTGTAACTGTTCCTGCCTGTTTAAGATACAGCCATACAATCAAACTCTTAACAAACTAGAAAACACCAAAGTTGTTGGAAGCAGTAACCTCTAAAATCCAGATAAAGAAGGTATTCATTGTGTTGTCATAATTTCTTAGCTGAATAACGCTTCAGTCAATTTCAATTCAGAATAACTATTTCTGTCATGAAACCACAAAGGTAGCTTTATTGTCTATATATTACGTTATCCATAGTTCTTATGAATTATTGCACAACATAACAATATTCATAAACGATACCTAATTGAACTAACCTATGTTGCAACGTATGATACATCAGAAATTGTCACAAGCAAATAACATTTGAGCTTAAATCATAAGGTGATGAAGGAGGAGCAGAAGGACAGTGAAAAATGTTCTTTCACAGATTAGTTGGTCATATTTTTCTCCGTATTTGCGTGTCTGATGCTTCATGGCAACCAGCTGCTCAAAAGCACTTTGAAGTTAAACTGAAATTACTGATCTGGTGTTGCGGAAATTAAATTCATCAGAAATATTCACCTTTTCATAATTCAACCTTTTACAACAATAATATTTTTCTTATATTTTCCTGGTGTTGAACTTTATTTAGATTAGTGGACTTTCTTTGACCTTTATTTACCGAGTTCTGTCACTGCTGTGTTTCTTATTTCATGCATCCTCAAAAAGCAACAACAACAACAAAAAAGTAAAAATCTACAAATATTTTGTTGAATATATATTTCAGTTAAGTTTCTACTGAAAGTTATCTTAGCTTATTTAGTTGCTATATTATATATAGTTGCTCAGTTATGATATTAATTCAAACATACCTGATGAAGCCATGTGGAAGTAAATTGACATGTTGTTTCCAAACAACCAGGTGAAAGAGGTTCGTAAAACTCCAGGATGTTGTAGTGTTATTATGCAGAAAGGGTCCAGATAATATCAGTCATAAACCATAAAACTCGCTGTTGTAATGAAGGATGCATACATATATGTGTACATACAGATGTCATTTTATAAATTTTGTTGACTACTATGAATTATTTATACGTAAAAATATATATTATTAAATAAAATTGATTTCGGTCATTCCGTTATTTTGACAAGTAGGAAACTTGAAAGGTTAACTTTCCTTGTTGTTCAGTCTCTGGTTATATATTTTGTTTTCAGACACCTTCTGCTCAGTTTGCACGTTCTGGTTGGGTGCTACGTACAACGATCCTCTTTCAAGCTCCTCACATGATCAGAGATAGAAAGTTTCACCTGCGAACCTTTCGACGCTGTCTTGTTGGAACAGAAATGGTGGATTGGATTATTCAACAAAGTGGCTCTTTTTTTCATATTCATTCTCGATCCCAAGCTTCTGGTATGTGGCAAGCACTATTAGAGGAAGGAGTAATCTTTCATGGTAAGGAAACTGCGTTATTATCACAAACAATACAGTATACTCCACTTAAGACCAATAAGCGATTTTTGAATCATCTTGTAATAGTAACCCCGATATCTTTGTTTTTAGGCATGAAATAAATTGTAATATGGTCAAGTGTTTAATTTAACATTGCAACGCATGTCACTATATCCAGAAGTTTCTAGTTGGTGTCCAGGCAGTTAATATAAAAGTCATTTGACCAAAAACAACAATATGTAATCAAGGTAATCTTAATCTTCACTTGAGACTGAAATATTATATATGTCTAATGATTTTCATTGTTTACTTGACATATGATTAATACTTTGCTTCAAGCGTATACAAACATAAAGCTTAAAGCATCTGGAAAGACTCAGATACAGTTTTGTCAAAAATTTTCCCATATTTTGTAACAAATAAACTCATTATTAATACGATGGAATACAAATACACTTAGCACTATCAAACTGAGAAATGTTTGTTATATTAAACATCTATATGTGTAATTTGCATAATGAGACAGGTTCTATGGCCATCATGAACGGTTTATTAGAACAGCAAAAAATTTTATCAGCCATCTGTAGAAAGATGTGTTATTCAGAATTTCACCTATCACAACAAAACCTTACCAAAACATAAATATATAGTGACAAAATATATCATCAAATTATTATAAATAGCATCTATAACCTAATATCAATTCATATTAAACATACAGTACATGGTTGGTCCTTGTATTCTAATAACCTCAGCAAGGTGATGTGGCATGTTGTCGATATGATTATTAATGTAATCCACCATGATTTCTTCCCAACTTGTCCCTAGAAGGCGCTGCGACTCAGCTACGGTAGCTGGTTTATGGTCGTGGTTAGCAATTTTCCGACTCAGTTATGCTGAAAAGTTATCAATGGGATTAGAATCTGGAGACTTTTCTTGCCTGGGACATCTTGTAACGTCCTCCTGGTTGAGATAATTTTGTAGAATATGCGCACTGTGGGCAGTGGCATTGTCATCCTGGAATACAAAGTTATTTTCAAACCTTGCACTAGCATATGACAGTAATTTGGTCTCCATGTGATGCCTGTAGGAAGGGCCATTGATGTTTCCTTGGAGGATATGAAGAGCAGTTTTTCCATCATGATGAATAACTGCCCAAACATGTACTGCAGCCCCTCCTATGTGTTTCCTATGGGAAAGATAGTCTTCCCTTATCTGTTCTCCAGGCAAACGACGAACACGAATCATACCACCAGCTTTAACAAGCCGTAAGCAGGACTCATTTGAAAGTATGACATGTCGCCAGTGTCCTAACTGTAAGTTGGCATGCTGTTTTGCCCAAGTAACATGGCGACAGCAGTGAATTGTGGTTAATATCAGTTTGTAGATAGCACTTCTTCTAAAATAATCTTCTTTGTTCAATCTCCTATTCACTGTACTTCTGGAGACTCTGGAATGTATGTTTTCATTCCATTCCTGTCATAAGATGTTGCAAGACTTCTTTCGACCTTGACGTTTTAATCTGATTAAAAGACGGACATCTCGGGCAGTAGCTTTCAGTGTCTACCATTATTTCCCTTGAACAACGTTTCCTGTAGTCCGATGACATTTCAATATTCTGGATACAGTATGCTGGGGTAACCTACTGTTCTGGCAATGTACATTTGCTTCATACCATTTCTGGACAGTTGAATAATTTGACGCCCTGTAAACCTCTGGTACATGACGAGGCATGACTGTATACCAAGTACAGAGAAATGGTCTGAACCGAATCACTGATCTGTTTCGAAAAAAATTTTGCCAAAGTATACCCTTTTCTACAAAACAGGTGTGTATGTATGTTCTGACGAACACATGCTCAAAACAACTTATACAACCAGAATAATAACTCTGTTACTACTCGGACATTTACTCAATAACTACTCCATGCATGTAGACAATAACATCAATATACAGATGAGAAAGTGGCCGGTTTTTGGTCAGTCCCTAAGAGATTAGGGGAGTACAGCACTCTAAGTCATCAGAAAATGATTAGAGTGACGAGTCACCTTTCTTGTTTAGCCACTGTAAGTATTATGAGACCCTTATGATTATGAAATGTCATAATTCTAATTATGGAAAACAGGTGTACAAGGTTGTAAAGAAAGAGAATTGTTGACATGGGCTTGAAAAAGAAATATAAAAGACGGGAGTTCAATGAAATAAAAAGATCAAGAGATGTGAGAGAGAACGAATAAACCCAGAGAGTAATATGGTGCAAGTACAAACAAAACCTTGTTTTAAATCTATGGGTTCTTGATTATAGTAATAAACAGCAATTTCTAATGTTTACATTAGGATGATTCAATATCTGATAGAAATAAGTACAACCTAAATAAAGTAGATTGATAAGAAGGAAAATTGAAGTGGGTTATAGTATTATCGTAATAAAGTGGTATTAAAACGATCTACAACGCAGATGAAGTGTATTAGTAGTCCATTTGTAAGCTGTGATATTTAATGTAGTAACCAGGTTACATTTAAAAACTTCCTGGCGAAAAACTGATAACATGTTTATACAAACTATAATGAGTTCAAGACAAACCCAGACTTAAAGTCTTTGAAGCTATTAAAATTCACAGTGTATAAAAATGTATTTTTTATGTTCTTCATGGTTAACAGTAAAATGAATTTGAAGTTGTTGACGATTTAAATTGTTTTGAAAGAGTATGATATCTGTATCTTGTTGAAGTGTCATCTACATATCTGTCATGTTGCAGAAGATTTAATAAAAAAATAACACTAATAAAGTCACCTTTCTTTCAAATAATAATGAAAATTTTAATTAAGATAAGGCTAGTAGTAACCCCATACTGATACAATCTACTTCATCATAAAAGAAAAACATTGAAGACGAATTGTGTTTCTTAGGTGGAAAATTATAGTAACCAATGGCAGTAGTTATCCCTGCACTCTGGATGCAAGCGTTGATTGGCTGCCTCAGGGAGAGGATTTAGAGATGATGACATCATAGTGCTACCCACCAGAAATTTTAAGTCTCATGTCTACAATGTGGCACCAGAGGGTACTACTGTCTTAGGGGAGGGGTGAAATCACAGTTCTACGAAGGGCATGTTGGTAGAGGAGGAGAAAGGATGATGAGGTCATCAGTGCAGAGAGTTTGCGAGCAAACTACCAAAGGGTGATACAAATCAACATGTTACCGACTATATAATTTTTGCTTCAGTAACAAAGTCTTAAAATTAATATTTTATCTAACTTGCATAACGTTATTTTTACAATTGTCAAAACTGAAAATATTTTAACACAATTACCGTTTCACTTTATAAGTAAAACTTACATTAAATCTGCTATTTTAATTTCTAGTTCTTATCATTATTGTCAACTTTATAGTTTTCACCTATATATTTAATTGCATTACATACATTTTACAAAGGCAGATGGTGTTTGTATAGGTTGAGAGTGTTACTAATGCATTCAGTGTACCACTGAAAAGTTTCTAACACATTTATTGTATCGTTTTTATAAATATTGAATGAATGAAACAGTTACATTATTATTCCATAGCCAATTGTGTTTTGTAAGTATCGATTTAGCACACAGTTAACATACTGATTATAGTTTTGCTTCTATATTAAATTTGAATGACATGCTTTATATGTAAAGCAATTATTGCTTGTTTATTTCTATAATTGATATATTCTATAACATCTATTCGCCCTGAAATGAATGCTTATTCAAATCTCTAAATACCATTCTATAATTTCATGTTTAGCTTTATAAATGGATGTGTTTTGCTAAAGTTTAAAGGATCTACATAAACAGTTATGTTTATCAATTATTATTGTTGAAAATTTTATTTTAATCTCTAGTTCTTATTATTATCATCAACTTTATAGTTTTCACTTATATATTTAATTGCATTACATACGTTCTTACCATTTCTTTTCTGTAGAACTTTTCATTTCGAAAAACAAGTGTTTAATACAGACAGGTCACTCTTTCAATCCTATTGTTTAATTACTTTGATTCATCCCAGATGATGGCAAGTTGAGAAAGCTTGACTCTTGTGTAAACCAAGGAAGGTATCACCTTAGGCTAAAACAAGTAGTGCCTTCATTTCTATAAACTGATGGATAAACTAGAAATTCTATTTTCGTATCTTTCAAAACTTCACTTTATGTACACTATAACATTTGAACGTACTAATTCACCAAAGCATCAGATACATTTTTCACAAATGAACATAATATATGTGATCTAAAACGTATTCACTCTTGTCATTGGAGATATGAAATATAACCTTACATCTTCATCATGATTTAACCTATTATAAGAATGATGAATCTGACTAAGATAGTCGATTTTATATGCTTCATACTATTCTTTTTTCAATACTTGTAAAATATGGAACACTTGTTCAGTGTATAGATTTTTAAGAATTGATTTAATCTATTTATTCAACTTTTCATTATGAACTATAGTATTTAAGTTAGTATCAAAATGAGAAATCTGTGCACATAACTTCTGCCATTCTGAATTTGATAAAACAAAGAGAATCTTATCAGATAGCATCGATATGTAAACAAAATAGAGGGATATTAACAACACACACAACACTAATTACACAATTCCGTCCTTCTAGGAGAAAATCTTGTTCAGTTATGCTCTGAATGGCTACACTAATATTAAAATTCCTCCCATTCTGTTGAATAAAAAGTGATGCCTTCCTTAGTTGGATATAGCTTTCTTTTGTCCAAAGTCCTTGAAATTATTCTCATAAATTGATAGAGTGATGTAATGGTTGCTCCCAATAGGATAGGCATGAACTGAATCAGGTGCTTATTCATGGTGTATAATAGTAGAGGAACATAACTGTCGTTTATTCTTTTTTACTGGTTCTTCTTAACTACTGGGTTTATTCTTTGTCACCATTTCATTAATGTCCACAGCATTTCTTTTCTTTCCAATAGACTAAAACATAATATAATTAGTATATATGAATATAACTGAATACAAACATAACTATACAAGAGAAACACTGAAAATAGATTTATAAGTAAAGACATTTCTGTTACGATATAGTTACACTTAAATGTTGGTTCATCATTCTTTCTTCAGTGTAGTAGAACTGCAACTGTCTGATTATTAGTGGTGAAAGGGACAGGGTATTTATATTTGAAAAGTGACGCAGATTTGACTGCACTTTAGACTGTTTGTTGTAGACAGATATTAAAAATTTGGATATGTCTGAACTTGTAATAAACTTATTAATAGCACTTGGAAACTACTAACTCTGTTACCATTCGAGTAAATACAAACATAATTCATTGTACTGTATAATGAAATCGTAAATCTTGTTCATTTCACACATCTGTGAAACTGATGTAGGTTCTAGGTCTAAGTATATATCATAAATATTAAAAGTAACAAGTGGAACTGCATCGATTATGGTCAATCTATCTTTAATTTTAAAAGATATTCTAAGTTGTATTTTCCGAATATTTGTAGACCAACACAGTCTGAATTTTTGACTGATTTCTGTATGTTGGGCACAGTTTGATCTTACTGAGTAGTAAGTGTGAAATGATTTTGTTGTACAGTACAATGAACTCAGTGAAATACAAGAATTGCACAATATCTTTTTCATTATAAACTTTATTAAGAATCTAACTTACTGAACTGAAATTAACAAGTAGTAACATGGATATAATGTACAAAAGTTTTATGAAAGCGAATCCAGTATTTTATACACTGAGATGTTTTCGTAAATAATATATTAGTGTATCTTGAAGTTTTGTTAATAAATGTTTCAATAGGCGTGATACTTGTTAATTCTGAGATTATATTTACATATTCTAATATCTGCTTAAAACATATTGGGCTATGATGGAGCAGGAGTTTTTATAAAAATTCACAGAGCACTGAATTGTTTGTTTGTTTGTTTGTTTTTGAATTTCGCGCAAAGCTACACGAGGGCTATCTATACTAGCTGTCCCTAATTTAGCAGTGTAAGACTAGAGGGAAGACAGCTAGTCATCACCACCCACCACCAATTCTTGGGCTACTCTTTTACCAACGAATAGTGGGATTGACCATCACATTATAACGCCCCACTGCTGAAAGGGCGAGCATGTTTGGTGTGAGAGGGATTCGAACTCGCGATCCTCAGATTGCGAGTTGAGTGTTTTAACCACCTGGCCATGCCGGGCCCACCGAATTGTAAAATTTGTGAATGAAAATATAATACATGGTACTGAAACATTGTTTCAAAATCTATGTGAGAAAAATATTTGTTTTCAAAAGTAAAATATTCAGTAAACTAGTTTTTCTGACAAATAATACTGCTGGCATCACAAAATAATTGTTTGAGTATAATGCACATGTTTGAATCCTTTATTCGTTTATTTTTGTAGTGATATGCCTTTAATACTATGTATTAAAATGTCTCCTGATAAATTCAGTGTTTTGTTTTTCACATAAAGCTACAAATTATTTACAAGAAAATATGTGATATGAGCAAATAGTAATATGAACATAATGTACAAAAGTTGTAGGAAAGTTAATTCAGTATTTTATAAGGTACGATGTTTATGGTGTATTAGCATATCTTGAAGTTTTGTTAACAACGATTCAGTATGCTTGTCAAGTCTGTGATTTTACATTGTTGTTGTAAAGTACATATGTTGGATTTATAAAATGTGAAAGAATATCCACTTAATTTATGGTTAAAGGTTATGATTGTCAGCTCTTTTAATCGGTTAGAAGTTATTTTTATTTTTGAAAAATGTATTTGAAATGCTTTGGTGAACTAATTAGTTTAAATATTACAATGTAAGTAACACATTTTGAAAAATACACAAATAGAATTTCTGCTTTGTTTGTCAATTTTATAGAAACGAAAGCATTACTTTTTTTGGCCTAAGGTGAATATGTCACTTGGTTTTTCATAAGGGTCAGGCTTTGTCAACTTGCTATCAGCTGGGATGCATCAGAATAATTAAACAATAGGATTGAAATAGTGACCGATCTGTATAACGTTTGTTTTTTGAAATCAAAAGTTCTACAGAAACAATATTACATATCAAGCTTTTAGGCTATATGCATAAAGTTCCAAACCAGCAAGAAACAATCTCTAGACAAAGATTTCAGAAATATCTACAGAAAGGTAAGAATACAATTTTCTACAATAGCAATGGTTAAACATAAATTGTTACCTAGATTCTTTAACCTTTAGTGGAACAAATCAACCTATAAATCTAAACATGAAATTATAGTATGGTATTTAGAGGTTTGAATAAGCATCCTTTTCAGAGTGAATAGATGTTATACAATATACCAATTATAGAAATGAATTAGCAATAATTATTTTACATATAAAGTATGCAATGCAAATTAAATATAGAAGCAAAAGTATAATAAGTAAGTTAAATGTGTACAAAATCGATACTTAAAAACCAAAGTCAGTTATGTAATAATAATTTAACATTTCATGTATTCAGTATTTATAAAAACGATACATTAGTCGTGATAGGAACTTCCGTTTGTAATACTCTCCACGTATAGAAACACCCTCTCCATTCGTAAAACACATGTAATGCAGTTAAATATATAAATGTAAACTATAAACATAAATTGAGACTAGTTGAAATCTATATGGAATTCTACAGAAGTATAGTAACACTATCCCTTTGTAGTAGCAACATCTGCCTTTTTAAAGCTTAGGTAATGCAATTAATATAAGCAAAAACTATAATAATGGTTGCAGACGGCTTGAATGGGTAATGAAGAAAAACTTTAATATCAATTTAAGATAACCGCAAATATACAACGTTTTGTCATCAACTGTAATGTTGCCTATAATTATAGGAACTAGAGATTAAAATAGCAGATTTAAAGTAAGTTTACTTATAAAGTGAAATTTTAATTGTGGTAAAACTTTTTCAATATTGATAATTGATAAGTTATGCAAATTTAAAAAATATATTTATTTTAAGTCTTTGTTATTGACGCAAAAATTATGTAATTGATGACATGTTGAGACGAGTTGATCTACATCACCTTCTGTTGGTTCACTCTGAAATCTTTGTGATGATGATCTCATCATCCTACCCCCTCCTCTACCAACAGGCCTTCTGGTGCCACTTCGTGAAACTATGACGTCAGTTCTAGCAACGCGTCCTCTAGTGCCACTACATTGAATATGATGTCATCCCTCCTTAAGACAGCAACTCCTTCTGGTGCTACTTCGTGGAACTATGACGTAATCATCTCTGGTGCTTGACACTATGATGTCATCGTCTCTACCCCTCTCCAAATCAGCGCACGCGTCCAGATTGCGGGGTTAACTATAAATAATTTAAAATATCTAAAGCTCTTAAGTATTTAAGATTAGAATCTGATTTATCATAGTTAAAAGTTGGAGCTTTATTGATACGTTACGTACTGATGTAATGATTATGCAGTTATGGAACATGATGGTTACACAGCCGAGAATCTGTATTGTGTATTAATATGTATATTTCTTAAAAAAATAACCAAGTTAATAAAAGTGATAATTTAAAATTATTTCACGTTTATCTCAAAAATGAGTAAAGATATTGGTGTTTTGTCTACATTTAGATAATAAATATAGTGATTCAAAAGTAAACTTTAATTTGATGTGATTTTAACATAATTTTTAACCCTTCTATTGTGTTTCGGGTTTATTTGACCTGACATTGGCTTCCATTGATATTAGATCAATGATATTCCATTGATATTAGATCTTTCCATCTCCCTCTTTACATTTTAGGATTTCTCTTAGGTTGGGGTCATGATCTTATAAACGAGAATATAAGAAAGTTGATATGCTTATTTTTTAGAAACGAAGTTGTATATAGAACATAATGCCTCGGGTCAATATGACCCAAAACTTAACAGACGTGCGTAAATCCTAAACGTAAAAGGAGTGTTAAAGTTAAAAAATATATGTAAATAAAGTGCTAAAGTTTAGTCTAAATACAAGAAATACTTAAATCTTAAATTTCATGGTAGTAGATAATAGCCAACTTTAAATGTGTTTAAAAAATGAAATAAACAAACCTTTTTGCCGGAATAAGTTAGTATATCATTAGTTTATATGCATGATTCGTTTAGTGATTTAGTCAAGTTGAGTCGTTTTTTCGATTTTGATAAATCATTACGAGTGACCAAGATGCAAGATTTATGAACCACTTAACATTATTAACTACCATGGCTATTCTTTCTTCTGTAAAGTTTTGTCGCCTTCTCGTACACAATTAATTTAGCACGTTTTTCGTTATGGTACAGTTGATACTACAGAAGTTGTTTGTTAGTTACAACAACGCAATAGGCTATCTGTACTCTGTCCATTCGGGGGGAATCAAAACTCGGATACAACAGAAACATACCGCATGGTTAAAATCATAAATAATATTCAACGTTAAACTGGTACACAGTTAAAAAC
>NW_013666080.1:21948-23975 GCF_000517525.1 Limulus polyphemus
GTTTTTAACTGTGTACCAGTTTAACGTTGAATATTATTTATGATTTTAACTTTATACACAAGTGTCAAAATACTATAATACCGCATGGTGTGTCATGCTAAGGTGACATGGCAACTTAAACTTACAAGTCTATATGTATGTATACGTTTATACACACATGTACATATACAATTAAGTGCGTTTAGTAGCAGATAGTTGGTGAGTATCAGAATCATTTCAGAAAACTACAAAAGTACAATGAGACTAGTGTAATTGTGTTTTAAGTTTTATCATTTTTATTGTAGTGAGTCTCATCTTTACCTTCTATGGTATCATATTAGTATGTAAAACAGAGGATGAATTGACAACAATTTAATACTTCCAATAATTGGCCCCAGTGGTTCAACGATAAATATGTCAGGCTTAGGATGCTAAAATTCGGGTTTCAATATCCGTGGTGGGTAGAGCACAGATAGTTCAGGGTGTAGCTTTGTGTTTAACAACAACCAAACCAATCCCAATTATCGTATTTTAAGAGGTGAGAATATGCATAAACACGAAACAAATAACATTCCTACAATAAACATTAGCCTGTTCTGAAATGATACCCTGATTAGTTCTTAACAATATACACGTGATTTAACATAAGTTTGCTCTTAAATATACTGATAGATTTTGTAGATAAAATATTTATTTAGTTATTTTTGTTTACATGCTAGAGGAGTTTAGCACCGGCCAGAGTACAAAATAATGTTGTATCAATTTCTCTTGTACGTGCTAGAGAACCATAAAAGTTTGAATGCACATAGGTTTTAACTCTAATTCACAAGCCATGTTTTACGTTTCATACACACCTGTGCATCTGAAAAATGCAAAAAGAATTCTGACTCTAAGAATCGTACTTTCTATAATATAAAATTGTTTCAATTAGTATTTACTAACACCTGTTCCAAACCCAATCCCGCAGTCAATCCATCCTCTAGTTAAAGAGCAATTGTATTTCAAAGTGATAAATATATAATATATATACATACGTTGAAAAGAATTATCATTCAATATTTAGCTTCACCAAACGTCTTATATTTGGTTTAGTGCATGATAGTTCACAGGCGCAAACCTAAGACTGAAGAGAAAATATTAATCTCCTATAACCCAGTTCTCATCTAAGATACTAATAGATAAGCTAGGAGTTATTCATTTATAATATGGCCCTAGTGGGACAGCGGTGAGTTTGTAGACTTACAACGCTTAAATCTGGTGTTTGACTTCCTGCGATGAAACAGTAGATAGCTCAATGCGGCTTTACTCTAAAACAAACATTTATAATACTATAACCTTACTAATACTATTCTAAGCATTTTTAGAATTACACTGGTCTGTCATTTTGATCATTAGATTAGGAAGTCTAAGAAGAGCTTGCAAATTTTACACTAAGTTATAATTTTATTTCTTCAAACTAATGTCGTGCATGAATGCTTATTTGTTCGCATACCACTCCAACTCCAAGGTGTCCAAAATTAAATTATAAAAATAAGAAAAATTGAATATGTGGTTATTGTGACCTGTGATACAATTAAAAATAACGTTGGATAAACCTCCAGAATAGAATTAAGTGAAAGATGTTTATATCTTAATATCAATCAGTGGAAATATTTGATTAAACGTGAATGTTAAATAGTATATTTTCAGCTCACGCTCAGTATTCAAGTTTATTCGTATTCGTGTTTTAAATTATACAAAAACAAACGCAAGTTAGGTTATACAATAGTTTTGAATATTCATGTACAATGTTTCTTCGTAGAGTGTAGAGTTATGAGAATGTATTTGTTTGTTTGTTTTACATTTCGCGCAAAGCTACACGATGGCTATCTGCGCTAGCTGTCCGTAATTTAGCAATGTAAGACTAGAGGGAAGGCAACTAGTCATCACCACCCACCACCAACTCTTGGGCTACTATTTTACCAACGAATAGTGGGATTGACCGTCACATTATAACGCCTCCATGACTGAAAGGGCGAGCATGTTTGGTGGGACGGGGATTCGAACCC
>NW_013666080.1:23996-27258 GCF_000517525.1 Limulus polyphemus
CGGGCCGGGACAAAGGTAAGTCTACGGATTTACAATGATAAAATTAGGGGTTCGATTCCCTTCGGTAAACACAGCAAATAGCCTGATGTAGCTTTACTATAAAAACAGGGATGTTCTTGGAAGTGCTATTACAAGGGTAATTTGCTGAACAAAACCAATAGAGAGTCGAGCGGCGGGCCAACCAATGTCTGAGGCGACGTTAGCTTCATTGGAAAGACTAACGTCTCTATCTTTTCCAGAATGGTCTATGCAGTACAGGGATGAGACTCTAGACATTTGTATGAGGAGTTCTTTCAATGAAAAATCACTGTTCATGAGGAGTGACTTATTCTAAATATGAATCCAATCGAGCATAATGAGAACTCCTTTCAGCACGGGCTCGACTTCTTTTCTATCCTGTAGTGCCTCCAGGTATATGAAAGCCTTAAGTGATGCTTAAACCAAATGTTGCTTATCACTAAGTCTTTCTCTTTACATAACTATTCTCATCTTCCTTTATTCCGTTCTCCAAGGCCATGTGGTCCAACTAGTATGTCATTCTTACTTACCTTTGTAATAAAGTCACCCATTATCATTAATTATTCTGATTTTACAGCATACATAGCTTCCTCAACAATTTGATAAAAGTTTGTTATTTCTCTTTTTCACTATCTTGTCCGCAGAACATAACAACAGTATCCGATACAAATAGAAAGACCAAAACCGTTCCTGGCAGCAGACTGCCCCAAGGGTCCTACAACTTGGCGTGAATATCGTTCGAACCTATCATAACTAACTAGGGCTAAATAATGCGGTAGAACATCCATACCCCTTCCGCACCAGATGGGTGTTAACACTACTTCTCAGATGGGTGTCAGGAAACATTTATCAGGAGTAGTTTTAGACGACTTGTGCAGTGCCTAGAATCACTTCAACTGTATTTCCATAATATAAACTTTCTTGTATAGCGATAAGGATTTCTCAAACAAATAAGAGCATTGATTATGTGTAAGTATATTAAAATGATTCAGACAAAATGGTTGATGTTGAACCAAGTTTCATATGATAAGTGTAAATGATTTTCTCTATTCTAAGTATCTGTGGCAACTGTAGTGACACTGATGTAGAAGCCTTAATAGATTTTGACATATTTCAAAGTAAGGATAAATTTATTCAATCTTATCGTTGTTGTAATCCTACCGTATTCATTCTGGTACTAGCAAATATAAAACATTTATACTCTGGATCGTGGGTATAATTATGAACATAAAAGATGATTAGTATATCACAGATGCTTTTCATTTTTTATTTTTTCCAAGGAAATTGTTTCTTTTAAAACATAAACTTTATTAATTTTCCTATAAGTTCCATTAGGAAGCTTAAAATGCAGTCAAATTAATAGCTAAGATAATATCCAACTTATTTGTTCAAACACCACCACAATAATCATAATTTACATCTTACTTTATCTCCTCCTTAAGGCACAACAAGCGAATATGTACTGACGAAAATTATAATACTAACTGATAGAAAAAGAGTAGATGTTTTGACTAACATTACTGAAAAAGTTAATAATAATACAAGGAGTTTCAAAAACAATATAAATCGCACGAATATTAGCCGATAATGTGATTTGGCAAAAACTGCAAACAATAATATCAGTGAACATTAACCTAATCAGGTATTGTGATACACGTTATAGACTATACCACCAATATTACCTGAGCGAATATTTTCATCTTATGATCCATGTCAATATTAACTGCGTATGTGCTCTGACCAACAAAGCCATGCCAAAAATATCCAAGTAGAGACCATGAGTAACACAATAATCCATGTTAATGTTACCGAGCAAGTGTTTTAACTAACATTTCAAACCACACGAATTGTAACCTAGTTTTGACCAATACAACCCCCATCCGTGTTACCCAAGCAGGAATTTCGACCATCATTACAAATTACACCAATATTAGTATAGCGTGTGTTGTGATTAGCATTAGAAACTAAGTGGATATTAACATGACAAACGTTACAAACGATGTCATTATAGTCAATATTAACAGAGCGGGAATTTCGACTGAAAATACATACCACACCAGATATTTTGATCAACACGTTTTAAACTAGAGGGGTACTCAGTAGAGCGCATACCTACGCAACGCAGCGGCTCTCAAAATATACGAAAATATGTCCCTATGTCCGTTGTTATCAAGGGACACTCACCATTTTTGGCTGTACAATGAGAAATAGTGTTTTACATATGTCTACCAGATTTCATCATTTTTGACTTGGTTATAGATCAAATGTACTGTACAAAATCGGTCTCCATGTTAACAGATAGGGATTTTTTAGATTTTCGTGACCTTGCTGTGACTTTGACAAAAACTAATCACTTCTAAGTTGGGTCATATTCCAAATGTATTCCAATTTTCGTACAAATCCATTCAGTTGTGTTTAAGAAATCCTGCTGACAAACACAAACACACAAACCAACACACACAGAGGAGTGAAAACATAATCCCTGTCACCTTCGGTGGCGGAGGTAACTATATTGATTTTAGTCGATTAAATTATTCGATATAAAAATTTACGTCAATATTAAGTAAATATTAATCGCGTAGGTCTCTCAAATAGCATTAGAAATCAACAGCATATTAATCGAACAGGTGATCTGATTAACGTTATAATCCACAGGAAAATTATGTTTGTTTGTTGTTAAGCGCAAATCTACACAATGAGCTATCTGCACTGCGCCCACCACACGTATAGAAGTCAGGTTTATAAGTCAGCAGACTTGCCGCTGAGCCACCGGGGTGCGAACATATTTTGTTTGTTTGTTTGTAGTTATGCACAAAGCTACACGATGGGCTATCTGTGCTCTGCCCACCACGGGTATCGAAACCCGGTTTCTAGCGTTGTAAGTCCGCAGAACACATTTTGAAAAGGCAGTTAGTTTAATTACTATATCAAACTTCAAAAAATTATTGGAGAAATTCATGTGATTAACCCTACAAACCATGGGAATATAAACTAATGTTTTTAATAGTATTATATACAATGAAAATCTGAAACAGCAGGTATTTGAGTAACAGTATAAACCATGTCTTTTTTTTTCAAATATGTGTATTAACTAACCCAACATAACACGATGATTCGATGACGAGGAACTTACTTTGAGACTAATAATGGTTGGAGACGGCTTGAATGGGTAATGAAGAAAAACTTAATATAAGTTAACATAACAGCAAATGTACAACGTTTCGACTAATGTTTAGTCACCTAA
>NW_013666080.1:27410-35140 GCF_000517525.1 Limulus polyphemus
TGCTGTTATGTTAAACTTATCTTAAAGTTTTTCTTCATTACCCATTCAAGCCGTCTCCAACCATTATAACACGATTATATTAACTGAGTAGTTTTTAACTAATATCAAGCAACACATTAGTACTAACTGAAGTCTGTCTTCTGTCGAAACATTTAGTATGTTCTTCCAAAATAAATCGTTTTATTATGTCTATAAATCGTTGTTTGCCAAATTATTATTATATCAGCATAATGTGCTTCTTTATTCAAGTACACCTGCCACTTTGTGAATGAGGGTGTTGGTCTAGATTGACTTGGGGTGTGGTTTCAGAGCTCGTTGCCGTGCGAGTTTTCCGCTTCCATAGACAACACACCTTGTGTCCTTTACATCTATATCGTTAATAACAGAATATCGATTTAAGAGCGGTTACACAACCTTTTAACCAGAGATTAAGTTTTGCTTTTGTATGTAGGACAGCTGATTTTTTATCTTAAAACATTACTTGTAGCGTAAAACGCTTGAAAACGGAAATTAATTATTATTGTCGTAATAGCAAAGTATAACGTCCCTTTAGAACAACAAATCTTTAAAATAGTTCGGTTAAAAACACTTAAAACTTGATATGTTACTGAATGTTACTTTAGAACCAGTATGTAAATATTTCGATGCTTTTACAATAATAGGAGATTTTTGGTTTTAAAAACAATATGTAATATTAATTAGAGAATAATTAAATTAATTTTCTTTTCTTTAAAGAAATGCTGTACTTTAATAAGTCCACATTAAATGTAACTGAAATATTACTACAAGTATCACTACACCAGTTTCAGCCTAATAAGGTTGAGTTTTGCTTCAAGTGTTATAATATCAGTATGAATTCTAAGGCGAATAGGCATTGTAACTTAATCTCAGTCCTGATACTAAAGTTTTGACACATATAGAGTAATATACAGAACACATTGAGAAGTCTGTTCCTAACACTTACATGCACCTGTTACTACACTTGGTGCAGTAAGACTGCTTCTTTTCTTGTTCATCAGTTCCTTTACCATTATCAGTTAGCAATGTTCAAACCAGATAAAAAAAATAGTTTCATTCAACGATACTATCTTCACTACTCTTCACGGTTGGGACAACAGAGTTATAATCAAAGTGCTTTGAAGGTTGCTGTCAAACACAGAACAATCAATCGGAAGCAAGCAGATTGTAGTGTGAGCCATGATTATTTTATGTTATTCTTCGAAACTTAAGTCACCATGGTTGTGATGATCGACTCATGGACTGCAGCTTGTCCAAGAAACACAGAAGTTGGAGCACCCTGCAGACAATGAATGTGTTAGCCTACAGTCATGAAATCTCATCAAAGTCTTGGAGATAGTTTTAATGTCACATGTGTGGTTCTTCTTCATAATAAGTTTCAAAGTTCATGAGGACCTAGAAGTATTTTTAAATTGTTCACTGAAGGTAAGATCGGTAAAATAAAAAAAATAACATTATCAGGATTTATGTCGCTAGATCTTGTACTGTTGTAATATAAGCTATCATGATACGCTTTGGAAAACAACAGACAAGCAAGCATAAGGAATAAATTACTGCTATATAACAAATACACCCAACTAATTATGTTAATTTAATGCAGTTTCAGGTAGAAACTTTATAAACTATTTTATTTAAATTGTAAGGATATTTTATCTTAACCATTTCACATAAAATAACATTCTGCCTACTAATAAATAAAGAGGATTAAACGCATTTTATATGAACAATTTGTATATGCTAATACAGTGGCGAGTCGTTGAAGGTGCGAGCTTGATACCACAAACGATGAATTTTGCACTTGTATATTCTGTCTATGGAGAATTCCCGGTCATTTAACAGTGCAATACCACCGTAGATAAAATATTAGCTGGAGGATTATATAGCAGTTATTCTGAGGAAGAATATTCTTATAGTGAGATGTTAAACGATGTAGAGCCAAAGGGTACAATATTTCAAAAAAGGAAATATACACAGTTCTAAAAAAAATACAAAATAAAAAAACGTGGAAAAACCCAAACAGAAGGTATAGAACAGCAACGGGTTCTAAAACCACACTCCAAACCAATGTCAAATGATATCCACATCCACCAATGCTGTTTTCATGAGAAATATAGCTTGATAAACTGGAATCATAGCAATCCACGATGCGCTCTGTTGGATTTTTTGCTTTGGTTAAATGTAGTATTAGAAGCCGAAGTTCGTGTGCGATAAGCAGGAGAATGTGTGGAATATTTGTTAATCGTGGTAGTGTATCTAGTTTGTTTTGAATTTCGCGCAAAGCTACACAAGGGCTATCTGCGTTAGCCGTCCCTAATTTAGCGAAGAGCTTGGGCTACTTTTCTGATCAACGAATAGTGGAATTGACCTTCACATTATAACGCCCCCAAGGGTGAAAGGGCGATCATGTTTAGGGGGGATGGGGATTCAAATCTACGACCCTCAGATTGCGAGTCGAACGTCCTGGTCATTCCAGGCCATTTTGGCAGTGTAATCCTGATACTCTAGTGTGTTATTGTTATTTTTTGTTATTTTTAAAGATGTAGTACATGAAGAAGTGCACTTTTTTATCTACCTTACTCTGTACAGGTATTTTACATCTGATAAGTGTAATCACAGAAAGTAGTTTAATAATTTGAATTGATGGTTATTCGAAAACCTAAAACTGAAATAATAAAAGCAAGTAATAATAGCTTATTGTTGAGTGAAAGGAAAATGGACGAGTATTGAAATTTTTATTTACATATGTAGTTAGTTTCATCTCAATATATCAGTTTGTATTAACAATTAACATCTAATTATCCATTAAATATAATTAGCTTTGTTACTTCCATACTGAAGTAATAGATTAGATAATAAACTCTGATTAACTTATTTCAGCTAAATTTAGAGCCAAATAACAGGTATAACTTAATTTTTTACTTACCTCTACTGGTAGTCGATTTGACATGTTATAAGCACTCTCCAGTTATTATTATAGGTATAACTTGCGTTACACTAATTTTATTTTAGAGAATTTACGTCCATAATATACTAAGATGGTTACCATTGATTTTACTATTATTCTATGTAACGTACTGCTATAAAAAATGAGAGCTGATTAGATTATGTTTATCTAAAAGCAAAATAATAAGTTAATAAATGAAATATATATATAAACACGTGACTTTAATAATTTCTTTGGAAGCTCAATGCCTTGTTCCTAAGTTTTATTACAAGAGCATCGAATTATGCAGCATAGTTATGCAGAAGAACGACACCCTAACAAATCAGTTAATTCAAATTAAAATTAAATTTAAGGACACTTTTTGAAAAAATGAGAATAAATTAATGAAATTCTAAGAATTTCATTTTTACAAAAAAAGCACAATAAATTGAAGCGGAATTACCAGAGTAATCAATAAAACAAATCTATGTGTCCATATTATGTTCTTTTCTATTGAAGGTTAAGGCATTCCTACAAAAAATATATTTAGTAAACGAAGTACCTCTTCAATAGATATATCGTTCAGGTGTAATATAGTATTCCTTCTTTCATGTTGAATAGCTTGGTAGCTTTTCTCCTTTCTTCGTCATTCCGTCGGGATTCTTGAACTGGACAATGAAATTAAATATCTGTTTCAAACCGACATGTTGTATGTAGTCTGTTGTAGTGTAACATAAGTACAGTCAAATAAATCGCGAAACAGTTCCAGTTTTCTGGAAATGTATAATATTTGATTTTCCTGAAAAGAAAAGCTTTTTTTTTTCTTTGTAGTCTGCAGAGTAATATTTTTATCAAGCATTTACTGCTTTATAAAATAATTTTAAAAATACATTTATAGTGATAACTATATAAAAGTACCAATTTACTTTATCATATTTACCCTGGATTCTAGTGAAAACAATAATTTTGAATTATGGGGGGTTGGGGTGAAAATGCAATGTATGAAAATAACTTTTTAAACTTCTTTTTAGGATCTCTTATATGTTATATGCATTTTGTAATTTAAATCACGCCATTAAAAGCAAAAACACACAAAGTACTTCAAATGATTGAAGCTAGGATTTTATTTAATTTAATAAGAGCCGTCGTCAAGAGTTTGAAACATATTTGGTAAGCGATAGTTTCATCCTATCAGTCATCATCTTTTGAACTTTTAATACTAATGATATAAAACAAATCAAAACTTCAATAAAAGTTTATAAGGTGTAATGAAAAAAGTCTTTCTAGACTTTACCTATACCAAGCTCGATAGGGATGAGTTTAGTATTTTGTATGAACCATAATGATATATAAATATTATAAATATAAATATTATATCATATAAATATTATAAATATAAATATATTTTTTCAATATTTTGTTCTAATGAATTGGAGCCGAAGTTGCTTTCTTTTCATTTCTTTTTTTGTTCAATCCCTTAAAAAAGAAAAAATGAAAAGCTTTTATATTTACTATTATAAATATTAGTAATATAAACTAAATATTTTCAATATATGAATACTTCATATTGTTTTAAATTTGTTATAATTTTACTTAGACGCACAAATCAAATTTTCAGCCGAAACTGATTTCTCTGACATATGAAGCTCAAGAAAGAAATTATATAAAACTTGTTTTCGTGATGATGAGGAATCCATTGAAGTAAATAAATAGATATTGTATAGGTGACTGATATAGGTAACAAAAACACCAAACAAGTAACCTGATGATGACCTCGTTATGTTACCAATATGTGTAATCTACGACCACTGTAATTTTGGCTCGTTGGGAAAAACAACATCGTTTTTCTCAGCAAGATTTCTCGAAAACGGCTGTATGGATTTGGACGAAAGTTGGTATACATTTGGACCTTGACCCAACTTATAAATGATTAGTTTTTGGAGGGGTAAGGTCACGAAAATTGAGAAAATCCCTGTCTGTTAGTGTGGGGACCGATGTTTCACACTATTTTTGCTTTATAACTCAGTCAAAAATGATCAGATTTTAATGAAACTTGGTGGACTTAAGTAGAATATTATTTCTCATTGTCTTGCCAAAAATGGTCCGTATCCGTTGATAACGACGGATATACGGACACATTTTCGTATTTTTTGAAAGCCGAATATGATCAACGCTAGATGGCGGAGGTATGCGCTCTACTGAGTGCCCCTTTAGTTCCCATAAGTGTAATCTAAAACCACTCTTATGTTGTTTAATTGAAGCAAACAGGCTGCAGAAGTGTTACATACGCATAGCCGCCCCTAATTTTGAACTGATAGATCAGAGAGAAGTAAACTATTAAGCTATTCACTTCTGATTGAATAGTAGGATTTGACCGTATTTCATAGGATGTATCCACCCACGTCCTCAGTGCAGATTAAGTTGTTCCTTTAGAGGACGCGAATTATAAGCCATCAGGTCACAGTCTCAGTCCAGCAATCTGATTAATCACTAGTTTTTGAAACAAAAATTAAGTCATACTTTTTAATAATGAGATACCAAATCTCAAATCGAGTAGAAACTTTTTTGCAGCATAAAATAAGAAAACACATCTGTTTCTCAAAGAAACCGTGAGAAACATTTCATTTTATAGTTGAAATAAAACAAAACTCAATAATTATATTAAGGAAATAATCAAATTCTATATCTAGTGAGGTATCACAGTTTACACTAATATATCGTAATCCTTACTTTACTGAAAGAAAGCTGAGCTCAAACAAAACTAATGTTGATATATCAACAAAACATTAATCGACTTACAGAGTCTGAAGAGTCAAGATATTTATCGAAACTTCTTCTTTATCAGGCATTCTAGGTGAGACCCTACTTTTTATATTGTAATAATTTTCTTCGTTCAAATGCGAGAGTGTAGAATAAAGTGGGAATTTTTAATCATTCTTTCGTGGTAGCATGAAACAAATACTAAAGAAACATAGTTTTTAAAATTAGATTGTATGAGCTTGCTGCTATCCATTCTACTAATTCACCGTCGTTTATTGCAGACGTACATTTAGTTTTTAATTTTGAGGTCCTCAAAAATTAGATATCTAAATATATCTTGAATATGTATTTCTCTGTACTAACAGTCACGCAGGAACATCAGTTCAAGGACAAGTACAACTTCTACCGTTTCCGTGACGACCAGGAAGGTATTGGTACTGCACCGTCAACCAAGGATCGCCACCAAGCCGAATCGGAACTGCAGGAAACATTCAGTCTTCTTCTTCAACAAGCTCCAGATGCCATTTTAAGAATGACACTTAGGAAACCGTGAGTTACCCTCACAAGCAACAATACTTGAAAATGAAAAGCTATGATATAAAAATATATAAAACGTAATATTTTTATAAGTTTAAATTGATAATAAGTTACGGAAATGGCAACGTTTACCCCCACGTGCTTTAGTTGGTTGAAGGTTTCATTAGCCGTCTTAGGGTCACTACTAGAATACATAAAATGTTTTTATTGCAATTTTCACCAATCCTTTAAACGTTATTGTAGTTTTTTACTGCTCACTCGAACTGTGATTTAAAAAAACAAACAAACAAGAACACCTCCTAAGTGTTCATAATAGTTATTCAGTTTAGTATAAAAACTACTTGGTTTCAACTGTGATTACTAAAGGTAAGTGCAGGAAATGTATGATTGACCTTAAAAGTTTGATGTTAGTTTGAATCGAGGGAGTATATTCTAGATGACTGATTGACCAAAAGTTTGATATTAGTTTGTATCCAGGGAGTATATTCTAGATGACTGATTGATCAAAAGTTTGATGTTAGTTTGTATCGAGGGAGTATATTCTAGATGACTGATTGACCAAAAGTTTGATGTTAGTTTGTATCGAGGGAGTATATTCTAGATGACTCGTATTGTCGTAAATCTGTACTTATAGAAAAGCTCTGGTTGAATTGACTCGAGGTAATGTGATTTTGTTTGAAGGGAAGATGCTTTGTTCAATACCTATTAAAGTAATTTTGTTCAAGAAGAAAAATGATTTTAGTCAATATGTAGTGGGACGATTTTTTTATTGAGAAACAGTTATCAATTTGACTCGTAATAAGATAAATATTTAATTACAAAATACTTTTTGGGTCATTCGAGCACAGATGCATTAACGAAAAACAATAAACTACTTTATTGAAAAAACACTAGGTATTTATGTTTCTGACATCTAGACTACGTTATTTTGTTATCAGTAAAGTAAATACTTTCACTTAATGTGTAATTACATAAATATCAACGATACAAATGACAAAAATTTATAATTACTTCGGAAGTGTTAATGGTTCGAAACTCATTTTACAACTAATAATTCAGTGAAGATATGCTAGTAACAATATCTTTATTAGTCGATAAACTAATACTATTAACATTTTAAGAATAGGGATTGCGTTCTTAAACCCAGTCCTCGATTCTTCAGAATTCAAGATTGGATTGATCTGTATTATATGTCTTGAAGTAAACAATGTAAACATTTTACATACTGCCAATATATGCATGAGTTATGGTTTAATGTATGAAATTAGTGATATAATATTATAATACATGTATCAAATTAGTGATATAATATTATAATACGTGTATCAAATTAGTGATATAATATTATAATACGTGTATCAAATTAGTGATATAATATTATAATACGTGTATCAAATTAGTGATATAATATTATAATACGTGTATCAAATTAGTGATATAATATTATAATACGTGTATCAAATTAGTGATATAATATTATAATACGTGTATC
>NW_013666080.1:35161-40315 GCF_000517525.1 Limulus polyphemus
GTTTAATGTATAGTAATAGTGTAACTATAATATTATATACATGTATACAAGTTAGTGTATATAATTATTATTAATACGTGTATCAAATTAGTGATATATATTATAATACGTGTATCAAATTAGTGATATAATATTATAATACGTGTATCAAATTAGTGATATAATATTATAATACGTGTATCAAATTAGTGATATAATATTATAATACGTGTATCAAATTAGTGATATAATATTATAATACGTGTATCAAATTAGTGATATAATATTATAATACGTGTATCAAATTAGTGATATAATATTATAATACATATTTCTTTTTCGCATTAACAATAAATGTAAAATTAAGTGTGGCGTTTACCATGCTTTAGTAATTGTTACTTGGACATCGGCCTAAACAAGTGAATATTTTACCACAGAGCAGCCACAAGTACTATTGGTTAGCATATTTCATATGCCTGATTTATTTTATATTATTTCTAATTTGATTTTATGTTTGTTACTTCATCATAATTATTATCGTACTTTGTTAGCTTGGTATATGAAATTAAGACAAGCTACATCTCCGGGGCTGGCCGAACCTCGTGAGATATTATTGGGTGATGAAGAAATACATCTTAATCATTATAAATAATATAGTTTAATATTAAAAGTAAAGTCATTTGAACAGTACATTTAATTAGCCTTGCGCATTTATAGGTGTATATGTTTAGTTCTGATCTATTTAGATAACTTGCTTTGACGAGAAATTAATGTTAGTGAATTGCATTAGTAAGTGGCCTAAATTTATACCTTCCACAAAGCTATCCATTATAATTCAAATTAAGCGCAAACTTCTGGGCGACCATTATTAAAAATAACTTTGTAAAAAATCTGTGAAAAGTCGATTTAATATGTTTTTTAGCCCTTCGGATAGGACAGCTGAAGACCTAGAATTAATCTATGACGAATTGCTACACATCAAAGCACTCTCTCATCTCTCCAACAGCGTTAAAAGAGAACTTGCAAGTGTGTTGTATTTTGAGTCGCATGCAATGGCCGGCACCGTATGTGAGTTTATTTTTAATTAACGTAAATCATTCCTGGTTTTTACTCTGATTCAATATTCTAAAAAACAAATGTTTTTTGTAATAAAAATGTTGTATGAATTGGAATAACGTTATCAAATGTATTCTTTGGTTAATATTGCTTGTTAAGAATATGAGAATGTAAGGACGAACAGTAATTTTCCTATATCTGTTAATATATTATTTATTTTATTTTTATAATTCTGAGGAAGTGAAAAATTAAACCTAAGTCGTTGCTTTTAATCCCCAAAAAGATTTCCAACTTTATGGTACAGCAATTGTCTTAACATTTCTGTGATCAACATATTAGTTGATAAAGTTAGGAGATTATGTTATTATATCAACAATCTCGTCTCTATTTATGTTCCAAAACAATATTTTAAAAAAGTACACGATCGTATATCTATCATTTCCTTATACTTATCCACACTTCTTGATCAATCAGCACCAAACTTGACATAATGATATAGGATGGCATGAGGAAGGTCATGAAGGAGTGGGGTTGGACTCTTCATCTTCTATTTAAATATACGTCAATATAATGTGTATCTGTTCCTTATACTTATCCACACTTCTTGATCAATCAGCACCAAACTTGACATAATGATATAGGATGGCATGAGAAAGGTCATGAAGGAGTGGGGTTGGACTCTTCATCTTCTATTTAAATATACGTCAATATAATGTGTATCTGTTCCTTATACGTATCCATATTTCTTTATTAATCGGCACCAAACTCGGCACGGATATAGGATAACATGAAGAAAATCATGAGGGGTTGGTGGACCTTATCTGATTTAATATTATTAGAATTCTTGAAAACAGTATGTCTTTCTTTTCAGTATTGCCCCCACCCCAGTTTCACAGTGGTATGTCTGCGGATTTACAACTCTAGAAACCGGGTTTCGATACCCGTGGTGGGCAGAGCACAGATAGCCCTTTATGTAGCTTTGGGCTTAACTACAGACAAACAAGCCTTTCAGTATTGGTACCTTTATGCATTCTTATTGCACTTTAATGATTATTATGTTAAAAAAATAGAAGCACATTTTGTTACATTTTATTTCACTTGTCCAACGGAGAGGTACTCCAGCTAGATCTACATAAATTGTTTAGGGCCACCATTGGGCTCCCAAGTGGAACAGCGATATGTCTGCCAACGCTAGAACCCTGGTTTCGATACACCTGGTGAGCAGAGCACAGATAGCCCATTACACAGTTTTGTGCTTAAACTACAAACAAACTAGCAACCATTGAACTCTATAGTGAATTACAAATAACATAACATAGCAAATAATCAAGATAGCCCATTACACAGATAGCCCATTACAGATAGCCCATTACACAGTTTTGTGCTTAAACTACAAACAAACTAGCAACCATTGAACTATATAGTGAATTACAAATAACATAACATAGCAAATAATCAAGATTGAACAGCAGCTTCATAAGAAAGACGTAGACACAAAATGTTTAATGAACTAATCATCATTAGCGTTCTAGTCAGAACAATTAATAGTTAAAGCGACATGAATAGTACTTTACACGTCACATCTGTTTAGGGAATTCACACTTAGTTTTCCTCTACCTTTTGAAACAAAAATGTAACTCCTTTTTTACATTAACAATTATTTTATGATGTTTAATACTTTCTGTAGTAGAAAATAAAACCATTACATGGAAAATAGATAATACAATTATATAACGACCACTTGATTTCGAATGTATTATCTTATAGCACGAAAGAAATATAAAAATTGTCATAATTAAACCGTTACATCCAGTGGCTCAACTGTAAGTCTGAAGGTTTATAACACTAAAAAATTGGGTTTCGAAACCTATGTTGGACACAACACAGATAGCCCATAAAGTACCTTTGTGCTTAACAATAAAGAAACTGTTGTTCAATTTTTGAAAACTCATCTATTGGTTTTGTCAAAACTATTATTCCATGATTTACTATGTTGTTTTCTTTATGGCAAACTAAAAAAAAAATGTTGATTAACCTGATATGTCACTTATGTAAGATCACCTGTAACCAACAGCAAAAATAGGGAACGTTAGATTGTAGTTAATCCTGATTCTAATATCTTTGAGAAATTATTTAAAATCATAGATTTTAGTACTGGCTGAAATATTGAGTTCATTGGATAAACACGTGTATTTTAATAACAATTTCTTTATAAATGTTAAGGTAAAGGCTATCTTTCGTGTATACTCCGATATAATATTTTATAGAATCCTGTCGTATCGTATAAAATCATAGATATAAATGTGAGTGTATTTATATAAAAACGTTTGAATGTGTGTATACTCCGATATAATATAGTATACTCCGATATAATATTTTATAGAATCCTGTCGTATCGTATAAAATCATCGGTATAAATGTGAGTGTATATATATAAAAACGTTTGTATGTGTGTGTGTATGTGTATATACACACACATGACGTACATATGAATACAAACTTATAGTAATGGTATTATGAGAAATTATGTACATACTTACATATATGTTTATGTATGCGTTTGTTCATGCTAGTGTATGTAATCAATCTACAACTTAAGCGTCCACCGTGTATTTTTTGTGCTCAGTGTTCCATCAAGGAGATGAAGGGAAGTCCTGGTATATAATCTTAAAAGGATGTGTGAACGTTGTAATTTACGGAAAGGTAGGCCAAACGTGTTACTTTGTAATTCATTATCTTAACGAATAATAAATATTGTCTGTAATATACTACTCTTAGTTGTAACTAAATTGCTATCCTGTTGTAACAACTTCAGGAGGCTTTTAATTGAAATATTTATTTCATTCTCTAAATATGTATTTCATTTGCATAATTGTTTTATTCTCCCTCAGTTTTGTATTCCATTTTATTTTCAAAACAAGAGATTCATAAACCATTAATAAATAATTATTAATAATACATATTAGTACAGAAAATCTTAGTAACCTAAAAGAGAAGATACTAACTTTTGATTTTACACTTCAATTCATAAAATGTCTAAACACGTTTCTTAGTTTTACTGCGTTGAGAACAGTCTCATTCTTCGATTTCTTCAAAAGAAACATTTATTGGAAATATCATAATATATATATATATATATTTAATATTTTAGGGTGAAGTTTGCACGTTACAAGAAGGGGATGATTTTGGAAAACTTGCATTGGTAAATGATGCTCCCAGGTAAAAATATACCATTCTATTGTAAGAGGCTTAAAAAGTTCTTATTCATAAGTTCGTGCAAAGCAACACAAGAGCTGTCGGTGTTAGCCATCCATACTTTTCAACCAATAGGTAGTAAGACAGCTAGTTAACAGCACCTATCACAAATTCGTAGGATACTTTAATTGAATAGAGGAACTTGCCCATTACTATTATAATGAACTCACGGCTGAGCGCGTTTCTGAGGCAACGTGACACGAACCATGGATTTACAGTTTCATAGTCTGGAACGTTAAGCACTAGAACACGCTCAGCCTCTCATCTTCTGATAGTCAAGGAATGGATAGCTGAATTAAAATGCTTTTAATCAGTTATTGTGAAATTTAATGTGATTTATCTCGACTCTTAAATTTGAATATTTTTAAATGAAAGCTTTCTCAAATGAATAAAAATCATTTTCAATAACTTGAAGCTTCACTCTACTTTAAACAAGAAGGCATTCTCAATCCTTGAAACAGTGTCGTCAGGGTGTAAAACATTAAGTCTGATAGAACTATTATAAGATAGTATCTTCACCAAAACCCACTTGACACAGTGTCATCAGAGTGTAAAACATTAAAGGTAATAGAACTTGTATAAGATGGTATCATCACCATAACCCACTTGACACAGTGTCATCAGGGTGTAAAACATTAAGGCCGATAAAAATATTATAAGATAGTATCATCACTATAACCAACTTGACACAGTGTAATCAGGGTGTAAAATATTAAGGCTGATATAACTATTATTAGATAGTATCATCACCAAAACCCACTTGTGACAGTGTAATCAGGGTGTAAAATATTAAGGCTGATATAACTATTATTAGATAGTATCATCACCAAAACCCACTTGTGACAGTGTAATCAGGGTGTAAAA
>NW_013666080.1:40665-57983 GCF_000517525.1 Limulus polyphemus
TATAAAGTCTTCCTTTTAGTCTGGAACTTCTTCGATATCTTATCGAGGGTTCACGATGAGCGAGGTGGTTACGAGTTGACGTAGGTATAAATGACTTAACGGGAAGCTAACTAGCTCTGTCCTTTGTTATTTATCAGTCACACACACCAGGTTTTCCATTGTGACGTTATATATTTTTTTCGTAAAAATACTAATGTCAGATGAGAATCCACTGAAGTTAAATGGTTTGTGATGTTCGAAATTAATAAATATTATTGGTCAAATATCTGAAGTTTTCCGATTGATAAGCGTTATATCAATCACAGTTATAGCTTCCAAAGTTTATAGCACACTGTCTGTAGTAAACTAATAATAGATACTTCCTTTGGCGCGTCGCGTTGGTTATATTTATAGCCGTGTGGAGGCTTTCTAGAAAATTTTGATTACGTAACAATACAAATGTAAGCATTTACGTATATGCACATATTGTTGATTCTTACTCTTGAGCATCTTCTACAGCTTTGTAGAATAGGAGGGAATTTCGTAATATATATTTAACACTATAAGCTATGCATGTTTTTAAATATAAACTTAATCTAAATAAATGTTCTTATTAAAATAAATATATAATAATAAATTCGTTACACTTGACACAGTGTCAACAGAGATGTAAAACATTAAGGCTGATAGAACTATTATATGATAGTATCATCACCAACACTCGCTTGACACGGTGTCATCAGGGTGTAAAACATTAAGGCTGATATAACTATTATAAGATAGGATCATCACCAAAACCTACTTGACACAGTGCCATCAGAGATTTAAAACATTAAGGCTGGTAGAACTATTATAAAATAGTATCATCACCAAAAATCTCCTGGCACAGTATCATCAGGGATATAAAACACTGAGGTTATTAGTGCAAAATGGCAAGACTGATAATTTTTGGCTGACTATGCACAGTAAATTACTTTTACTATTTATATATCTATCATTATTTGTGATTTCAAGTTAAATAACAGTATTTCAGATCCTTTATTTGTTAACTCTAAGTATGTTGAGTATAAGATATTTAATTTTACTCAAATAATGAAGGTAAATATTTCTAAAGCAATATTGCACAATGAACTCTAAGTGAACCTACTTTTTGACTAGCCCCCACCCCATTGGTTCAGTGGTATGCCTGCAGCTTACGAAGTTAAAAAAATGGGTTTCGATACTCGTAGTGATCAGAGCAGAGATAGCTCATTAAGAAGCTTTGTGCTTAACAACAGTCAAAACAAACTTTTAGAATATGTGTTTTAGAGTAGTATTAGAACTCAAAATATCAATGATGAAACGTTTGGACTTCGTTCCCAAGGGCAACGGTGAACTTGGACTATTAATAAAACTACTTAATTATAACCTAAATTATGGGAGAATTAAAAATAAAAATGCAAATGTTACCTTGTTTTGTCTTGTTTCATTATTGATATCACATTTAGATATATTTTGTAAGAATCAGTGAGAGAGAAAAGTGCAGATGATAGTACATTTTCTGATCACTTCTTTAGATCACTTCCCTCCACATACTCACATTCATAGACTATGACTAATAGAAGTATTTCTCAAACTTTCAAAGAGTTGTTTTAGTTGTTACCAGTTTAATAGTACAATCATCATGAATACTGTTCTTTTTAATTGTTGTTCAAATCGAAGTTTGCAAAACATATTGCAGAAGATGTCGAAAAGTATTGAAAGAAATGTTAGAAAATGTTACTATATACTTCTATAACGAAAACTTGTTTTATTTGCTATGTTTCGGGCGTATGCTCTTTGTGAGGCTTAGCTACTAAAAATAAACAAAGTAAAGAAACACTTAGTCTCTGCTTATAAGTAACACACGGAACTAATCTCCACTTACCTCAAGAGTATTTCTCCACCACTAGTAGGCACCCCCTCTACAAATGATAAAGAAACCATCTATCTCTTTACTCAACAATTGATTACATTTTAACGATGGACATCCAGTCTCTACACACCGTTATACCACACAACTATTGACGTCCACTCTCTAAACACCGTTGTACCACACAACTATTGACGTCCACTCTCTAAACACAGTTATACCACACAACTATCGACGTCCACTCTCTACATTCCGTTATACCACACAACTATTGACGTCCACTCTCTACACACCGTTATACCACACAACTATTGACGTCCACTCTCTACATTCCGTTATACCACACAACTATCGACGTCCACTCTCTACATTCCGTTATACCACACAACTATTGACGTCCACTCTCTACACACCGTTATACCACACAACTATTGACGTCCACTCTCTACATTCCGTTATACCACGCAACAACGAGTTGATCGCACTTAAACATTTTCTCAACGAAAAAAAAAACAACCTACATCCTCCAACAGACACCAGATTTTAGTTAACCGATGTAGTACAGACAAACATATCAACAGTTACATAGAGTTGCCATAGGAACCAAAGTGGGACCATTCTATGCAAACCTTTTTGTCGGATATAGATGTACATATACATATAAGAACAAACTTACAGTATTGCCTCTCACGACCCGCTGCATTTTTTACCAGGTATATCGGTCAACATTCTGGGTCTTCTCACAAAAACTAACTCGAAATTTTATTCACTATGTTGAAACCCATTACTTAAATTTACTTCTCAAATTTCTATTCAGAATTTTAACTAATTAAACATCACTATTGATATTTCCATACCTACACTTACAAATAGCATGCATTACAAACCTTATTGATACTTCCATACCTACACTAACAAATAGCATGCATTACAAACCCTATTGATACTTCTACATCTACATTTACAAATAGCATGCATTACAAACCTTATTGATACTTCCATACCTACACTAACAAATAGCATTCATTACAAACGTTATTGATACTTCCATACCTACACTAACAAATAACATGCATTACCAACTTTATTGATACTTCCATACCTACACTAACAAATAACATGCATTACAAACTTTATTGATACTTCCATACCTACACTAACAAATAGCATACATTACTTATTGATACTTCCATACCTACACTTACAAATAGCATGCATTACAAACCTTATTGATACTTCCATACCTACACTTACAAATAGCATGCATTACAAACCTTATTGATACTTCCATACCTACACTTACAAATAGCATGCATTACAAACCTTATTGATACTTCCATACCTACACTAACAAATAGCATGCATTACAAACCCTATTGATACTTCTATATCTACACTTACAAATAGCATGCATTACCAACTTTATTGATACTTCCATACTTCCACTTACAAATAGCATGCATTACAAACCTTATTGATACTTCCATACCTACACTAACAAATAGCATTCATTACAAACCCTATTGATACTTCTATATCTACATTTACAAATAGCATGCATTACCAACTTTATTGATACTTCCATACTTCCACTTACAAATAGCATGCATTACAAACGTTATTGATACTTCCATACCTACACTAACAAATAGCATTCATTACAAACCCTATTGATACTTCTATACCTACACTACAAATAGCATGCATTACCAACTTTATTGATACTTCCATACTTCCACTTACAAATAGCATGCATTACAAACGTTATTGATACTTCCATACCTACACTAACAAATAACATGCATTAGAAACCTACTGGCAGTCATTTCTATTTAATATTTGGTTCTATCCATCCCTTTGAAATTAAACACGCTATTCCCAAACGACAATTTCTACATTTGAAACTTCTATTCTCTCACAACGCTAACTTCAATTGTAAAGGTAAGGATAAGACTAATTATTCTAAACAACAGAATTATTCCGATAGCATCAATGATAAAATTAAACTTGATACAGTCAGTTTATCTCAATTAATAAGACAGATTAGCAGAATAGTTCAACGTAACTTTATTAATAGTAGACATCTAATGAAACATTTACTACCCCCCCCTCCTTTATGGATTTCAACTTTGCATTCTAAATTACAAAATGAAGTGACTTCATCTACATAGACTAATAGAACTCGATCGTGTGAACGAACTATTTGCTTCACATACAATTATACCACTAACTTTACGACTCTCTCTCTCTGGTACTACATCTGCATTCTACGTAAAAGGCCAATTTAATTGTACATTAGTGTGTATTATTTATTACAGTGATTGTACTAGATACAACCAAATCTATATCTGAGAAAAAATACGCAGGTTAGGTGGTAGATTTTGGGAACATTTTCGAGTTTTATGCAATGGCACCCATAACCATCCAGTCCCCAAACCATAATGTAATTCACAACTTGAGCGTACTTGTTTCATAACTACCACCCTCTCCATAACAAACTTGAACAAGAAAACTTAGAACACAAGATTATATTTAAATTGAATTCTCTGACACCACAAGGATTCTCTTTTAAGTAATTACAACTTCCGTTTAAATCACTTTTATAACACCTTTTCTAACGCTATTTTGACAACTGGCACAACTAATCCCCTGAAATTCTTCGTAGAAACAATATTCATTTTCACTAATTTTTAACTCTTTCTATTATATCATTTATTTAGTGACGTAATTGTATAGTTTTGTCCTGAATTATCTGTCTCAGCTCTTCAAGGTCTTTTTTAGTTACTATATATATATTTAATTGCTGTATGACAAAGCTAGTAAACACAGTGTTTTATTTCACATATCTTACTCTGTATTGCGACTCGTGTACTGTTATTTTCATGAGCTCAGTTTCTAATTACATGTATTTATGTATAAATTGTAAATGATCTAAGTATTGTGCATCTTAGTAGCTAAGCCTGACGGATGGCATACGTCCGAAACGTAGCAAATTAAAAAGTTGTGGCCACCAACAACTTATGACAAACCATAAGAATGACAGCTTTTAAAGCACAATAATTGTAAAAATGTGAGTTAATCAACTGATTCCATCAACACTGATAATTTTTCGACTATTTTAAACTACACCTTAGAAAGAACATTACAAAAATTACCCTATGACAGACGACTTCAATCTGAAAACTTCTTATCACAAATATATAAACAGACAATGAAAGGTTGTAAGCGTGTGGTGCTATTCTGACGAGTTGTATTTCACTCTTTCAAGTACTAAACAGTAGACTATGTATATGGAGGAAACCACGAAAAATATTCCAATTTTTTAGCGCTAATCAATAGTACAAGCTGATGGAGATGGTACATAATGCGAAAATAGTTGGCGTCTTTGATTCCTTTAGAATACGAATACTATATAATGATACTGTCGATCATGCCCACCCAGCAATAGTGTATTTCCGTCTTAAAGGATAAAAATTCCCCAGTCTACCGCATTCAACTTGTATTTGAAGAGAATATCATAGACACTTAGCTATCTTTGTTGGCCAGTACAGTTTCCGGATCTCAAGATGATAAAGTATGACATTGAATTCAGCTGTCTTTCTTGGCCTGTACAACTACCAGATCTCAAGCTTTTTATATATGACATTGACTTAAGCCATTTTGATTGATCTGTACGGTTACCGGATCTTAAATTGAGTTAGCATGACACTGATTTCATGTATCTTTCTTGGTTAGTAGATTTAACGATTCTCAAACTTATTAAGCATGGTATTGATTCAGCTATCTTTCTTGGTCAGTACAATTACCGGATCTGAAGCTCATTACGCATAAAACCGACTTCACTTATCTTTTAAGACCTGTACAGTTACCATATCACAAGCTAATTAAAAAATAGCATGGCATTGACACAAGCTATCTTTCTTTGCGTGTAAAGTTGCAGGATCACAAGCCGAACATAACATTGACTTCACCTATTCTTCTTATCGTGGATAGTTACTGAATCACAAACTGGCATGAAATTGACTGAAATTTTCCTGGCCAGTAAAGTTTCTGGATCACATGTATCTTTCTTGGCCAGTACAGTTAACGGATCTTAAGCTCACTACGCATGATAGTGATTTAATCTATCTTTCTAGGCCAGTACAATTAACTGATCTCAAGCTGATTAAGTATGCAATTGACTTCAGCAGTCTTTCTTAGCCCGGGCAACTACCAGATACTAAGCTATTTATGCATGACATTGAGTTAAGCTATCTTTTTTCAGTTGTACAATTACCGAATCTCAGAATGATTAAGCATGACATTGACTTCATATATCCTTCTTGGCTTGTACGATTAACGAATCTTAAGCTTATTAAACATGGCATTGATTAAAATATCTTTTTTGACCAGTACAGTTACTGTATCTCAAGCTAATTAGGTATGGCATTGAGTTCAGCTATTTTTCTTAGCCTGGGCAACTACCAGATCTCAAGCTTTTTACGCATGACATTGACTATACGCATTTTTCTTTGCTTGTACAGTTATTGCATCACAAGCTAATTAAGCAGGAAATTTACTTCTGGTATCTTTCTTGGCTAGTACAATTAACGGATCTCAAGCATATTACGCATAGCATTGATTTCAGCTATCTTTCTTGGCCTATACAGTTACCTGAGCTCAAGCTGATTAAGCATGACATTGACTTGAGCTATTTTTCTTTGCCTGTACAGTTACCGGATTTCAAAATGATTAAGCATGACATTGACTTCATGTATCATTCTTAGTTAGTAAAGTTAATTGATCTCAAGCTGATTAAGAATGCAACTAATTTCAGCTGTCTTTCTTGGCCTGTACAGTTATCAGATCTCAAGATGATGAAGCATGACACTGATTTCAGTTGTCTTTCTTTGCCTATACAGTTACCGGATCTGAAGCTGACGAAGCATGACATTGATTTCTACAATCTTTCCTGACGTATACAGTTACAGGGTGTCGAACTGATTAAATGGCATTGATTTCACTATCTTTCTTGGCCAGTACAATTACCGGATCACAAGCCGATAAGCATGACATTGACTTCAGCTATGTTTCTTGGCCAGTACAGTTACCGGATCACAATCTGATTAACCATCTTTGGAATAATCTTTAACGTCGTCTTCACCTTTATGATTTTCGACCAACAGCTGAGAAGCAGTTGCAGACAATAATGCTCCTAAACGAACAAGACAAATTCCAATATTTTACGGAGTTTGTGACACGCAGAATCTAGGCTATTATCACAAGAAGAGTGGGCGAAGCCCATATTAAGTTGGGGGTCCTAAGAAAGTGGTCAGTCATTGTATACTTTAGGGTGCATATATATATAAAAAAATGTTAATGATATTCTACCTCATGTAACATGTATTGTTAGCCACACTGATATAAGGGAGTTTTGATGATGGTATATTCCATCAAATATTCTAAAGTATAGTGAAATAAATAAGAGCACGTGATGCTAAAACTAATCGTATAGTGTATGTTAGTGTGATGTACCACGTCTTACACTGGAGGAAACAATAACCTCAATTGGAAACAGCACTAAGCTTCATCATGCTTTAGAAGGATGTGCTGTATAAAGAAGTGTTGGTAGTATGTATAAAACTTAATATATTGGAAGACCCAATGAACAATAATGGTATAGACAATGCTAAACCTCATCACATATTGGAAAGCACAAGGACATCATGGGTAGATCCTTCTAAATTTGCTTGTATGTTAAAAGACACTATGACATAAAAAATATGGCATTGCTGATAATATCTGTACAACGATGAGTGAACATTGTTATTGATCTAATGTTAACAGCTACATCTTTAATAACAACCTATACAACGATGAGTGAACATTGTTATTGATCTAATGTTAACAGCTACATCTTTCCTAACAAATCTATTTTTAGTCACTAGAATATTTTATATTAAGTGATGGTTAGTTTGATTGTGTTTACTCTGCCATCGCATGGTGGTGATAAGGTGATACTGCTGTGTTTTTAGGGCAGCCACTATTGTTACCCGAGAGGATAATTGCCATTTTCTTCGTGTGGATAAAGACGACTTTAACAGAATTCTGCGGGTTCGTATTGTATCTTTACAACTCCCTTTTTTTATCCATGTTTCGTTCGTTAGGAAGCGAAGAGAAAATATGGAACTGGGATTTATTTTCTTGTCATAAAGTCGCAAGTAGCTTTGCCATCCTTCCTATTTTTACAATGAAATATAATATCTATATCTATCTAACTATCTATCTATCTATCTATATATATATATATACATTTATAAACTTAACTGTTTTAAGTATTTCCGCTTGACGCGAGTTCTTAGCGTTTATAAAACTGTACCATAATATCATATTTGATATATAAAATTCCTATAGTCACATTAATTTTACATTTTTTAAAATAATAATAGACATTTTTATTGCGAAAGTGTTGGTTAACAAAACCCCGGTCACTGCGTAAGACGCCTAAACTAACAAAGAATTGTCCCTTAATATATATGCATATACTCAGTGTAATGTTACGTCTGGATAGTGATGCGGCCCAACCAGCCTGTTTAGCTCTTTTACTGGGGGAAACCCCCCGATGAGAACAGCATCCAACATGCTTTAGGTCAAATATATATTGTTATTTTCTGAAGTAAAGAATGATATGATTAAAGCTTTCATTAGTTATATTATGATATAGAATTATCGATTGTTTAAGAGAAGTTCTTCTTGGAGAGTTTATTATATTTAATAAATAAAATACTTCATGTATAATATCTTAAAAACGATCATTCAAAGTTAAGTTGTTGCACACTAAAATTAGCTTTAGTAAAGTCAGAGCACAACCCTTGAAAAGACTCTGCACCAGGAGTAAGAGTTTAAAATCAGATAATGACTTGTATATCTGCATCACTTTCAGTTTACATAAATCTAGCTTTCACCGTAACCGCCATCTCGACCGTGAACACAATTTCTCCAACCCTCTCCGAAGTGTTTACGAAATAGATTTCCAGAATTTCATTTCTTCCACACCTGAACCAAAAATCTTAATTTTTTGATTCTCTAATATTTAGTTACCACTTAACCTGATTCATCAATTTAACATTTTCGAATCAATAACGTGATAAGAGCTTATCACATCTTCTGCTAAAACGAGTTATACACTTTAATTTTTTCTTTCTTATTTCTATGTTGTTTAATTTTGAATTTCAAGTTTCTACACGTTTGACCAATACAAACTCGGCCACAGACACAAGGAATTTTGTAAATGCCACATTTATTACCTATATATTTCATCTTTTTCAACTGTGTGAGAATTATTTTAATTATTAAGTGAAAATAAGGTTATCCTTCAATCTCCATGTTTTTATGTTATTTAGTCTTGTTCGATGGTCATGACTATATATGGCAATGACTATATATGGCAAGCAAAACCTCATGCAATTAACTCCACCATTTCCTTGTAACCTGGTGCATTTTGGGATTTTTAATTTATTGCGATGTTGTTTATATAACCATCAGTAATCATAACTTCTGTTCCTAAGTACATATTTTAAGACACAATAATAAGTACAGATTTTCACTGCTCTAAATACAAAGGGAGAAATGGCGGATAATTTATGTTACACGTCTTACATTATAAGCTGGGAATATGTTAATATGGTGGATCAGGTGGAGTTTAAATAGTAAATAGATATAAGAGAATCGGTAAAAATAAAAATAAAATATTTGTTGAATAAAGATTTTGGTCCAGATTCGGGAGAAATGAAAAAATTCTGGAAATATGTTTTTGTAAGCTCTTCAGAAAGGTTTGGTAGAATTGTGCTTGTGGTTGACATGGGGCTGAAGGTGTAATTGTAGATTTATTTAAACTGTAGGTATACGAGTAAGTATCTGATTTTAACTGTTACTCCTGAATAAGGCAACATAGAGCGATGCTGAAACATGTATTAGTTTTTTTAGAACTGTGCCGTATTTTTTATTTAAACCAGTTTTATTATGCAACAATTCAACGTCGTATGTTCGTTTTTAATCTTATACCTACATACCCTTCCGTTTAACGTATTTATTCATCCATAACATATTTGTCCATTCAACTTTTCGACTGACGAAAATTCACGTTAATAGATCAAAACTTTTTGTGCAAAAATTAATAAAGACGAACAAAAGTCAGCAGTTATATGAAGTTTTGAAACAGCTATTTGTCGGCTAATAGGTTTATTTCTGTACAAGGTATCTTAAATGTTATACGCGATGATATCTTACTATTAAAGACGAAACGTTTTACAGAAATAAATGTATTATACAACAAATATCTGTTTCAAAACTTCATATTGTTCGTAAGTTAAGCGGGTAGTTCTTCAAACGCAAATCAATGGTTATATTTTGAAAATTATAAAGACGTTCTTTTCTTTGTAACACGGAAACGATCAAAACAAAAGATGCTTTTAAATGAATAACTTATGAGAAAATTGAAATATTTATTATAATTATTTGGATAGGTCTAAATAAAAATACATTTTTAACAATAACTTTTGTTATAAGTTGAATTTCTTTGTTGTATTACCTTATTGAGCTGTCATTTATTTTGCATGCCTCCAGGACGTTGAAGCTAATACTGTACGGCTAAAAGAACATGGCCAGGATGTGCTTCTTCTCCAGAAGATCGCAAGTGATGGACGGGTGGCTGAGGGAGCTCATTCCCATTACAAGTAAGTTTTCATTTTTGTTTTAGGTGCTAGTTTATGAATGTTCTGGTGTTTCACATAATTCTAAGAGATCAAAATTCGATAAGAAGTTGATTTGTTAAATCTTATGTGTAGCTTCGTTTTCTATATGCCAGTTCCTTGTGAATGATTTATGAGAAATTAGGAGTATTATGAAGGCAAACCTTTCTCACTATTAAATATAGGACAAAAATTTTAATAACGTTTGCTACAGCTAAACATTTGGTAAAAATTCTGCTTTTTCCGTTCTTGTATTACAACGAATAACGTAATTTTTCTTGCTTTTTTTTCAAAGACGCAAAGCAAAACTTCCCATTTCTTCATATAATTGTGTCAGCTTGCTACATTTACAACAATATGTATAGTTATTAAATAATTTCTGTTGTTTCTTCTTTTGAGCATAGATATACTGTGATTGCGGGAACACCACAGAAAATGTTGGAACACCTTCTAGAAACTCGAGTTGACTCTAGGTTAGAAGAAACTGGAGGTACATTTTTGTTACTACAACTAAAGTTACAGTTGGAAATTTAAAGATAAGAGCAATTTGGTAATGGATACTCTCATTAAGTGTTGCAAAAACAATCAAAACCATTGTATCTAATGAATAATATATTCAATCTATCACAAAATAGTAAAATCTATCTGTCAATGAGAATTATCGGTATTTTTTCAGAACCGTCTTCACAAGACAACTTTTTGGAAGATTTTCTACTAACCCATATAATGTTTATGCCCAATCACCAGCTGTGTTCCGAACTAAAGAAACAATATCCTTTAATGTATGCTGCATCTTCAAGGACTCTTAATTTAGTCTTTATGAGTGTTCACTGGAATTAAGAATTAATTATGAAACTTATTGAAAACTAATTTTCTGTTCTCTGTGTTATTTGTGGAAACATCTCTTTATGTATGTTCATAAATGGTACTAAATCTTAACACTTTTATACGGAAATCAATCATATTCAGACATCTGCTTTTGATATTCGTATCACAATGACAGTTTACTAACTAATAAGTAAACGGACCATAATTCGTATCACAATGACAGTTTACTAACTTATAAGTAAAAGGATCATAATTCGTATCACAATGACAGTTTACTATGTTGTAAGTAAAAAGACCACAACTCGAATCACAATGACAGTTTACTAACTTATAAATAAAAGGACCATAATTTGTATCACAATGACAGTTTACTAACTTATAAGTAAAAGGACCATAATTCGTATCACAATGACTGTTTACTAACTTATAAGTAAAAGGACCATTATTCGTATCACAATGACAGTTTACTAACTTATAAGTAAATGGACCATACTTCGTGTCACTAGTTTGTTAGTAAAAGGACCGTAAGTTGTGTCACTATATTTATTATTTGACGATTTCAGTTCAATTTCTAAGATATAGTAACAGTCTGATATTTTCCGTTTTCATAACTTCTTATGCGCATTCTGTATTTTCCTTATTATTTTCAATTTAAAAACTGCTTCTAAAATTTCTTATTTTTCAACTCAGAATTTATATTTATTAACTGAAGACGAAGAAATATAATTATTAACTCTGAGGTTTTTAGTTCATTGTAAATACAATGATGGTTTTTGGTTAAAATCAGTCAGTTGTAATTACAAGTCCTTATTTTCCGTCATGAGTTAATGTATTTGTACATGCACGGACGGGTCGTGGCCTAATGGTTAACGTACCGAGCTGTGGATTTGAAGATTGTAGGTTCGAGCAGCGATATATCACTCAAAACGCACTGTATTTTCAACCGTATAACTGTCATAGTCGATTTCACTATTCAGTCACGAGTAAACGTGCAGGCGGCGATTGCTGCAATTGATTGTCTTCTTTTTGATCAGCAGTTCTGAATTAAGGACGGCTATCCCTGAATCTGACCTAGTCACTTAGCCCAAGTGTCGAATAAGATGCTGTGCAAGTTAAAACTAGCAATAACAATTTGTACATACAAATACTCAGAAGAGGACAAATAGAGGAATAATGTCCGTACATTATATATTTAGAGGGGTAGAATAATAATTATTTTGAGTAAATTTTTGCGAAGATGCTTAAGCATATGGCAATATTTTTACACAATTCAGACAAATTTTATTACCCACTTTTCCGATCATGCCTTCTTAAAAACTGTTTAGATATGACATGGTTAAATAAACCTCCACATACACATAATCCTATGACTTGCAATGATTGCATTCCGGATGGCTTATTTGTATCTCTGCATAGATTATATCAATACGAAATAAAAAAAAAATGCTTGTTCAGTGCCTACACTTGTGGGTGTTGTTTCGTTTCGAAATATTTCGCAATTTTTTAAAAAATTTAAGGCTGTATCTGCTTGTACATGAGCATGTATATATGTATGTATAAACATATATATAAGCAGGCCACTACTACATTATAATATTTCAGTCTCCAAATCTGAATGCAGCAGCTGTACTGGTGGACTTGGATGCCGTCTCACGTTTTATTCTCTGTATATTTACAAATTACGAAATTATGTTCAATAAACTCAATTTTAACCAAAGACAAAAAAACCGTAAATGGTATTTTCATCCTGAAAAACACATTATACGACATACAATTTAAGTAGCCACATGAGAGTTCCGTAGGGCTTAGCTATAGGTTTGAACTGCTGACCAGATGGAAGGAGCTAATCAGCAGCACAAGACGTATGTGCATCTACTCTTAACCAAACGGCATGTTTCTTGTCACAGTTAACACTAAGTCCCTGTAGCTGAAAGTACGGAGAATGTTCAACTACACATCAGGATCGAACCTTGGACATTCTTGACTGCAGATTAGCACGCTAACAACTTGGCTATTTTCAATCTAAGAATGAACAATCAGTAGGTTGTTTAGATGGTGCTTAATAATTTTCAGTTTAGGAAGTTATATTAAGATAAAAGCTAGAAATTGTCAACAGAAATACTACTGGAATATAGTAGATAGGATATGTTATGTACACAAAACTGCTAATGAGAATATGTAGAAAATAAAAGTTTGGAGACGACTTGACCGGGTAATGAAACACTTTATAACACGTAGAACTTGTTAGCGAGCATAGTATTTTTACAAGAAGTCTTATTATTAATGTATTTAAGATTTTAAGCTGGACCTTAAAAATGTTCCACATAGAAAAAGAGTGTAGGGTGGTGTATTTTATAGATAAACTATTTACAGGTGTATATAGTATATTACGTATTATGATTTCGAAAGGTCTAAAACTGAGTTACCTGTTACTTTACATTAAGTAGTTAAATATATGCCGATATATCTCCAATGTATGATATCTGCCAACAAGATTGATACACACAGTTTTTTTTTAACACAAATATGTTTTAATATACAAACAACAATAACAGTTATTACACAAAATGATTTATATACAAAAATATATTTCTACTCTGGAACTTCCTTGATATCGAGGGTTCACGATGAGCGAGTTAATTACGAGTTGATGTAGGTACGATTCGCTTAACGGGGAGCTAACTAGCTTTGTCCTTCATTATTCACCAGCCACACATGCCGAGTTTTCCACGATGAAGTTATATAATGTTTTCGTAAAAATACTAATGTCTGATGAGAATCTACTGAAGTTAAATGATTTGTAATGTTCGAACTTTGTAAATGCTCCTTGTCAAATATCTGAATTTTCCCACTGATAAGCGTTATAACAATCACAGTTATAGCTTCCGAAGTTTATAGCACACTGACTGTAGCAAACTAATAATAGATACTCTTTTTTTGGCACGTCGCGTTGTTTATATTTATAGGCGTGTGGATAGTTTCTAGAAAAATTCAGATTACGTAACAATACAAAGCTACATTAAGTGTTTACATACACACATATATTGTTGATTCTTACACTCGAGAACCTTCTACAACTTTAGAGGATAAGCGGGAGTTTCACAATACATATTTAACACTATAAGCTATGTATGTTTCTATATATAAATTTAAGCTAAACAAACGTTGATATTAAAATAAATATATAATAATAAATCCGTCACAAGTACATGAATTCTTATGTGAATGATTAATTAACCAATAAATTCATCAGAGAATAGTTTATGATGAATATAGAAAAAAGTGTTGCATGCAACGTAAAGAGTGTTGGTACTAAGAAACCTTATAACCAAAATCGATTTCTTACTATTTCTAATTCCAAATTCTTTGGATTATTTGTGATTTTTGTTTTATTTTATCAAGTAAATGAATGATTATTTTTGGTTTTATCGCGAATGTTTGTGACTTGTTTCATTACTGTGGTTTTATCGAGTCTGTAGAATGCATATTTATCTTGAATGTTTTTCAAAAGTTTGTATAGCTTTTTAAAGAGTGTTTTAATTGGACATAAATATCGTCCTTACTGAGTTTTGTTACTAACACAGGCCTGCGATGGTTTTATTGTTTTGATATTTTTACATGTTCTACAGTAATTCCTGTACGTTGAATCCGAAAATGATATCCATTTTTGTCCATCACGTACAGATTTTTCACAAACTTCGGAACGCAATACATAAAATAAAGACCACAACACTTACATTTGAGACTAAAAGCGTAGATTTTACACAGACACAAATCAAATCAGGATGAATGAAGATGCATATTCGTTTCACATTAGTGTTCATCCCTTTTCTTCAGTTTGTTTGTATTTTTGTTAACAAACATAATGATAAAAAATGTTCATTGTAATAAACTAAATAATAATTTGATCTAAGTAAGAGTTTTTCTTCTTGATTTGTAAAAATTCCTTACATGATAGTAAAAAAATTAATATTAGTTTCGAAATCTGCGTAGCTGAATTATGGAAAATTCGTTATTAAAACCAAAGCAACTTTTATGAATTTTAAATTCGCAGACTTGTGTAATTATTGATACATGTATCTCAAGACGCTGCTTCACTTTCCTTTTAGTATAACTTATAGTTTATTATCTATTTTCATTTTTTACCATGGTTAACTTTGCTGAATAACAGCCTTAACAGAAAAACCTATAATATTGACGTTACTAACTCTCGCCAGGAGACTGAGTTCATAATAGCTAGCAAAAGACGTGTAGCTCATTTTGTACAGACTTGGGCTACAACGATAAGAGAACAGTTCTATGAAGACCCTGTCATATCGCGTTTCATTCAGGTAAGTTGCAGATTGGAAAAAGTGTCAAAAAAGTACATTTTAACTCGTCAGTTTTTCTGATGGAATGAAAGCAACGAACATTAGATCTTCTAACGTTTTACCTTAATTTAATACTTTAGTGAGAAATGTATTGTAAATTGCATTTATAATGATGATAGTTAATGGTTTTTCAGTCTTATTGTAAAGTAATTTTACCTATCCGCTGCCATGCATCACTATCTGTTATGTGTGGTCTATTTACTTTGGAGGTTTTTTAATCATACGTTCTAGAAACTTCTAGAAACGTTTACCCATATACGGCTTACAGGCTGGTCCCAACCTTATTCACAACTCACAGTCAAAATTTACTTAATATTTCTTGAGAAGTATATAGGTATATATAGGTGACGAATATAGTCGTGTATAGATTTAATATTTATGGTCGCGGCGTTATTGCCGGAATGGTAGCTGTCTGCCGCTTTTTTAGGGCTTCCAAATACAGACAGTTTCCATATGTTCGTATGTGCAAAATTGATCTTGCGTACTATAAAATTATTTGAAGATATGGTCACGTCATTTCTATTGTAACAAAAATCGAATATATTCCATTCATAGAGGTCAAAATTCTACTATTCTCAAACTAGTGCATCACAAAAACTATCATATGATAGACGACACTCACTTCTCATGTCTCAAAACCATAGAGAATAGCATGCATTTATTGGTGCTTTTAGTGCAAAGTGTGGCAATGAATGACTGGAAACGTGTGATGTAGTTGGAGTTCTCACATCCTTCTCTTTATTGACCTATATCACAGAAATGGAGAAAACCACATAAGACGTTACATCCTGCCTGTTCCAATAGCAAAAGTTGCTAGAAGTGGTGTAATGGTGTGGAGAACGTTCTCGTGTTAGGGATTGGGTCCTTTGATTCTTTTTAGAAAGTAATATAAGACCAGAGATTTTATAATTTTGTTGTCGATCATCTTCACCCAACAATGTTGCATTTTCAGCATCACAGATAAGATCTCTTCCTAGATAATGATGCAACAATTCACCACGCTCGTACTGTCCAACATCTTCATCCATTTTGCTTGGGCAACACAATCCAGAGTTTAGATTATCATTCAAAGCAAATATTGGCTCATCCTGATTTGTAAATGAGTCCTAATAAAGTGGCCAATCAGTAAAGAATACATCTAGAACTTTTACAAATTTAGGATTTAAAAAGGTTTTGCAATCATTTGACTATGTCGGGCAGGACGTTGCAGCACATGGACAACAATAAATTGTCGTGATCCTGTTACGAATGGACAGATAGAAACATTAATACTAATTTGTACATGTTACCGATATCATGATTTGGTCCGAGCTTTTGAAGATGAACTTTGGGTTTCTTCTTAAGTTCAGGCTTATAGTCTTGTTAAATGTTGCAAGATATATTTCAACAGTTTAAAAAAAATTGTTGGCTGCTATTTTTACTTGTGACGTAAAAACGTATTTCTTAAACATACACAGCGTGGTCACAAGTAAATAGACACCACCTTTTCAGAAAAATGAAATTTTTCAGTCATATTCACAT
>NW_013666080.1:58898-78033 GCF_000517525.1 Limulus polyphemus
AAAATTAGGTGTCTATTTACTTGTGACCACTCAGTGTACACGCTCTTCCTTTTTATCGAGCTAACTATCTTCTCTTTGCAATGCTTCTAGGAACAAATTATGAGTAAATATCTTGTAAACGACCTTGATGTATAGATAAGCTTATACTTATATTTATAGCTTATACCAGTTGTTGCACAAATACTTTCATTAGGCGACGTGATGCTCAAACTAACAAGTTACTAACGATTTATTAATAGACTGAAAGTACCATCCAGAATATGCCCGTAATTAAGAAGATATAAGGCATATTTCTTGGCTTTTGTGTCGTTATTCTAAGGAAATGATTGCAAAATAAAAACATTAAAGTTACATATTTAGTTTTGTTTTATCTCGCTGCTGACAAAGAAGATGTTTATGTGTTTACTGTTTTATTTGATTATATGTTATGCTACTATGTTTATTACATTTATTACTTATTTAAACAATGTAATGTTTCTTGAAATACATTTCCTATAAAATCTACCTATAAGGTGTTCCCTTTTTAAAACTCTCATATATGGAACCTTGCATATATTACACAACAAATTTTGACTTTAGGCCTACACTAGGAGATATATAGGGAGTTGAGAAAGTTATGCTATAACAATTTTGAACATGTAAATCAGCAGAAAGTCACATGACAACCAAATTCGATATAAAGTTGAGGTGGAACGAAATGTATAAGAACTAAATTGTGACATTATTTGGCTTGACGTAGGTAGTGTGATGGCATCAAAAATTGATTTCTGGAGAGATATGTAACAGCCCTTCTCGTCACAAAATATTTATACATTCACATCAAAAAGATGTTTTCAGATCGAGGAATTAGAATTTCTAAGATGAGGATACCTCTTATATTTAGTGGAATTAGAAAACACAAATATGGATCAACTTGAAGCACCAGATCTATTCAAAAAAAGTCTGCAACAAGTGGTATTCTAGTCATGATAAAGAAAGTACGATGTCTTATAACAGGTGAGAATCCTTAAACACAAAGGCCAGTGTCAAAAACCATCCATGTTCCATAGAAAGTATGCAACATAATCAAGAAGGATTTCAATCTGGAAAAGTGATGTGTACACAAGTTGTTATAACGACTTGTTTGTTCAACCGTAGCATACCTCAGGTAGTTGGAGAATGGAACAGGTAATTATATTATTCCATACGAAGACCTACAAGTCAAGTGGTCAGATGCAGCGCATTTGAACTTCTTTGTGATCGGACTGTTGAAACAGGCACTTGGAAACCGTCGTCCACATACCCTGTTGGGAATATGGAAACTATGCATGGAGTATTGATGTGCCTTGGACGTGACAGTTTTACAACGGACCCTTTTATGATGGAAACTACGCTGCAAAACTACTGTAAAGATGCACGGCTGTGAGATAAAACTTTATCAGATGTGGCAACATGAACTAATGACATCGTGAGTCTCCAAAATCATTTTAGTACAACATATTCAACATCTATATATGTATGTGTGCGTATGAGGGTTGAAAGGTGATAAGGTTTTTACTTTGATAAACTGGTTTTGTAATGATAAATAATTTAATATTTTTATTGTCCTGTCAGTGCCTAGCTCACATATTACTTTTGAGACCTTGATGCTTTAGAGTAGCATAAGATTAAGAACAGTGAGACTTTTTCCTTTACTTTTTTAACAGTTTTTTTTTTACTGAAAATACGTAATTACTCTTGGAATGAATCTAAGAATTGTAAGGTCAAAAGGTTAGTAAATTACAACGAAAATAAAGGAAAATTATAAAACTTTAGCACATTCAACAGACTGACCTGACTTCAGAGAGATACGTCCACCTCGTTCCCCACTGGCTCAGCAATAAGTCTGACGTTAAAAACCGGGTTTCGATACCAGTGGTTGACATAATGCAAATAACCCCTTGTGAAGCTTTGTGTTCAATAGCAAACGAACAAACACTTATTGAAAGCATTAGGACTTTATTGGGTTTTGTAATGTGACTTACTGAAAAAATCTATGGTATTGTGTAAATAAGCTATGATAGGGTTCACATAGCAAGTTATGAGAAACTTCTAACTAAGAACAGATCACATCATTAGTTGAATACTGTCAAATTAATGGAACAATAATATACAAAACCATAGTACATTTACGTACACCATTCTTAGAAGTTCCTGCACATTAAAGTTGGCTTTAAACTGTGAAAATATAAACTAGTGCTGAATTAAATTATGTTTCTATTTCTGTTTTAATTTATTTAGAAAACGACTGGGTATTATTCTTAGTAAAAAGAAAATGTCAAAATCTTTTAATAACTGTTTTGGAATATTTGGCTTTCAACGATTATAAATTTATATTTAATGTTTTCCTAAAGGACCTCCAGATAGCAATAGTACATGACTCAAAACACTACAAGAGTTTGGAAGAGGAAGTAAAAACTATGACAAATATGGTGGACACAAAGCAAAAGTAAGAACTGATGATAATAAATGCAGATATATTTTTTAAGGTTTTAAAAATTAGTGTTACTTTCTTTCATATCAGAAATTTACAGCTTAAAAATAAATTTTATAAAAAATTAAATAACATATAATGTTCACATATTTTATTGAGAATTGGGATGTCATAAATCTATTTTTTAAATCTCATGTAAATAAATCTCATGCATAAAATAAATTAATATTATATCGAAATGAAGAATATCAAAAATATAATTGTGGATCGTGTTACATTTCCTGGTTGTTAATATTTTTTTATTTAAATGGAGCAAACATCCTCCTCTAGGTGACATCGTTAAAAAACTTTGTTTCACCTTTCAGAGAATTGTGTAACTTCAACGATTTTTCCATTGATGACTTTATTCTGATTTGAACTATTCAAGTTCTTCTGTAATCACTCAGAAAATATAATGTTATATATGGAATAGACCATAATTTTTTTCCAAATTAAATTAATGTCTTCAGATATTCAAGGCCACAAGAATTCTACTTTTGCTTTTCAAAAGCTGCATATGCTCTGAAGTTTGCCACAAGTGCTGTATTTGTAATACGTGTAGGTACGCACAGTTCATTACAAAATCTTATTATTTCCCTTATAAAATACCAGAAGTATAAAAAGATTAAGAGTGGGGCCCCCTATTTATTTTCTATTTTTGTTTATTTGAAGATCTCGATCAGCGAGAAACCCACCCTTGGGGTTGCTATGTGCACTTTGTTAAAAAGTATAAAAATAAATGGGCAAAGTATGAGATAGGTGCAGAATGGTCTAAAAAGGTGAGAGCAACTTTCAGAATTTAAAATCCCTTCCGATCCCGGAGAAATAGGCGAAAACGATCGGCTACTTCCTGACTTCCCAGAAAATCAAAGGAAAGATTCAGAATGCTTCGATTTTAGCAAATATTAGAGTTACTTTAGTTCCAATGATGTTATTAATCAATTTCAAAGCATAATTAGTGAAAATAAACATGTTTCTAGTTTTATTCTAGTACGTCTTTAATCTCAATGTCCAAATCTTGAAACGAAACAGTTTCTTCAACACACATTTCCATAATCTTCCTCTACCTCTTCCTTTTGTTTTTACTGGCCTTTGGATCTTTTGCACTACTCCACGTCTACTTTAGGGGATAACATGGCAATATTTTGTTGTACATATAGCTGGAGGATCACAATGTAAACACATTTTACAGCTTTTGCAGCTTTCTTTGTTTTTCTATTTATGTTCTTCACATGGTCCTGGATTCTCGTAACTTCGGTCAAACTTGCGCCCCATAAAAATGGAAAACTGATTTCGAAACAGCTGAATTTTGTACTTACGGCAGTGTTATCCGGGCTTTATGGTATTTTACGCGAAAAAAAAAAGATTTTGAAATTATAATTTTTTCCGACAAAAAACTGTAATTTTGGGTGGGTTTCCGACTGACCGGAATTATAAATATCTTTTATGCTTACAATGTGGTTACATTGAGCCATAAAAGTATGTTTACTAGTTAACTTACAGTTTCTAGTGTTTACACTTTATATTTATAGTATTTTCAAAGTCATTTAGACCAAGAATGTTAATGCAACGCCCCCCGGTGGCACAGCGGCATTTCTGCGGACTTACATCGCTAGAAACGGGATTTCGATACCCGTGGTGGGTAGAGCACAGATAGCCCATCGTGTAGCTTTGTGCTTAACTTCAAACAAACAATAAATGCGAATTAATGCGTAATACGTTAGACTAAGCTCAAATATGACTTATAACTGCTACGCCAAATATGTTCTAATATTTGTTTGCTGTCTTACATCTTTTCTATCAAGTAGAATAAGAATTTGGAGTTAAGTGTTTCAGCTTTATTAAAAACTGTATATAGTAAGTTATCTAGTGATGAACAATAAATTCTAGTGCTTTTCCTTCCCACCATATAAAACAGTACTGAAAAAGAAAAGAAAAAAACGCGATGTTTTGAAATAATATGCAATTGGAAATAAAAAGTCCTTTTATGGGCACTCATTACTTTTTAATGATTAATTGTGATGCATTCTATAAAAGTCTGTCACGTGTAAGCAAGATTCTGGTTATTGATTGTACTTATCAAGGCAAATGAAAATCAAGAACTGTATTATTATTATTATCATCAAAGATTACAGGAAGAATATGACAACAATAGTTCCCAACGGTGGAAAGTTAGTGCATTTGGTCATATTGTAAGAATGATACCTGGTGGCTCAGAAGAAGAGGATAAGCCCACCACTAGAAGACCGATCAAAGATTGGGATGAGAGTAAGTATTAGTTATGCTTTGGATTTGCATTAAATCATTATATTACCTGTATAATTTAGATACTGCTTACATAGAAAGATGGACGTAAAGTTCATGCTTCGAGGGTCTTTTAAGTATTCAAACTTATTTTATCAACTATAAACACACATTTTTTCATTTGAGGTAAAATGTATTGGAGTTATACATTTTTCTATCTCATAAAAGTGTTGATAGATAAATAGAAGTATCAAACTTTTAATGAAATGACACTAAACGGCATAGAGTTTCGATAATGGTGACAGAAGTTGTGATGAATCTTAACTTTTTGTTTTATCACAAAATCGCTATATTTTAAATCAAACTTTCAAACCTATAATCTTACAAAAAATCTTAAAATTGATTATCTTCATCCTGTGCATTTAGCGATTGTTATAAGAAGACTGTAAATACTCTTATTCAAGATATACATGCATTTCGCAAAGCTTGATGAAAGAGAACCCAAATAGAGTTATGTAAGCACCACGCATCAAAAGAATTAAATTTATTATATGAAGATTATAGTTTTGCTGCAGTAAAGACTGACATTTTCTGTAAAGAAAATAACGTAAAAATCGTATTAAGCCATATATATATATATATACCCTACTGAATGTGAACCACGCTTAATCTACACAATGATCTACCTGTGTTTTGCTCACCATGGTTATCGGAATCCGGTTTTTAGCATTGTAAGCTTGCAAAGTTATCGCTGAGTTACTGGAGGCAAGTATGGAAGTAATGTTTTGAAAAGATATTACCATGTCCGATAAAAAGATTTTGGAAAAGGTCCTTCGGCTTGCCGTAAAAATGTATACTGCTTGATCAAGGAAAATAAAATAACTCCTACCAAGTATTACTTAATACACTATTTGGGTAACGAACAAGTTACCCATATGAGTATTGTTTTTTGTCGGATTCATGTACTGGAAGATAAGTTTTGGATTGAAAATATATCAGGGGGAAGGAAAGATGGTTCGAACATCCTGAAAGACAAAGCAGAAGAACTAATTTACTCTTCCAGCAGTTCCATGAACAGTACGAAACATGCAGTAAAACATAGCCTGAAAGCTTCAGGAATAATTTTGACTAACATCTGAAGGGTAACATTCAACAACATATAGTTTCCTATTTCACTCAAGGATTTTCTGAATTTGAAGGCAAATATGCAACAAATAATGTGAGTGAAAATATGAAATCATAAATAAGTATAGTGTATGAAAACCTGTTGTTACCTTGGTTCTGTATTTAGTATAGTGTATGAAAACCTGTTGTTACCTTGGTTCTGTATTTAGTATAGTGTATGAAAACCTGTTGTTACCTTGGTTCTGTATTTACTTCATGCAAATATACTTCGTTCATAAATTCCACAGAGAAATGGGAAGAAAATGAAATACCTCCACTTCTTTCTCTGGGTGAACTAATACATTGTAGAATGCAACAGGTAGATGAAGCATGTATTGTGAATAAAAAGCCCAATTTTCAGTGATGCCAGATATACCTCTGGAAGAAAAGTAGCGTATATGAAAGAATGCCTTGTGTAAATACGGAGTTTTTCCAACATAAGGCTCACAAGATATGAGCAACAAGCAAAAGTATCCGTCCTCTTTGACAGGAAAAATTTAAGTTAATCTACGAATTTAAATTAGTTCATGGACTTTATAAAAGGGTTAATTGTGTTGCACTCTTGGTTTCACTCAGAGCTTTGAGCTACTTATACCGCCCATCGCGAAAAGAAGAGCCGCTCAACAATAACATACGGTAAATGTACATTCTTAGGATAGTGTGATTAATTCCTAACAATTTAATGTAGAATATCCTACTTGCGAAATAAAATTTGGCATCAACATTATTCATGCCTGGTCGTCCGTCATTTCGAAAGTGAATGTTGAACCTTGCCTTTGTGTGCAGCTTTTCAAATGGGAGACAGACGAACGTTCGGACAGACACCACGGTTCCCAATATATATATAAGATAACAAGTTCAAGATGTGGAATAAAATATCAGGAGAACAGCTTGAGTAAAAGGTAAAATAATAGACCCGATTTACATATGTGTCAATATTGATTCCAAAAACAATTAATTGTGAATGATATGCTTAATTAAAACGATGTCAGACAAACAAGAACGGTAATGGTACTTAAGTAATGCTACACTCAGTGGTGGATATCTTCTTTGTTTGCTTTTAATTCATTCCAATTAACTTTGTCACTTTTATTGTGCATGTAGATTGGTATCTTCTATGTTATCATTGCAAAATTTTAGGTCAGTAGGGAAATATTTCCCTAGTTAATACTTATGTGATATGTAAAACATAGCAGGTGTTTCTTTGCTTATAGGTTAGAATGGTTAATTTTTTGTTCAGTAAAGTTTTCATAATTTTTCACACTTATGCATGCCCAGCGCAAGCATTGACTTAAATGTGCAGATACACCGGTTATGTAATGTTGCAACGTTTTTCTTGAGTTAATCACAAACTATCTATTGTGACTTCCCTTTTGGTGTATCTAAACTTTCACATGGTAGGTATCTCTGGAGAATTAATTACTTACACTAACGTGTTTTAACATCAGTACCACAGATCCTTAGGAAAATCTGAATAATGTGTCCTTCCTTGCAAGAAGTATATACTAGTTGATTCTCTCAGTTTTAACCATCTACAAATATAGATTTCCCTGAGAAATTTCTCTCAACAACACAGAAAAATGCGAACGTCTTTCATTTCGTGAATACGTTTTTGCCTCAGTTGTGTTTCTCTGTCCTGTGTCTTTACAGACAAGTAAATTGTTTTTGTTTAGCATTAAAATTTATTTCTAGCCTCTGTCTTCAATTAAGTCAGGTATAAAACTTAGATTTAACTCCGTAACACGTATTCTGCTGAAACTCTTGTTAGAACGGTGATCATTGTACCTGAGAATATCCTATTCATACAAGCTTTACTTGTGTTGAACCACATAAAGCGAATATACAGTTTTTTTTTTTTCATTTTGATTCTAAGTTATTTCTGTGATCTACAAAGTTTACTTTAGTAGATGTAAACATATATATATTACTTACTTCGTCCATTATTTTTTTTTATTTCTGATCCAGTGTTGGAAGAATGCGAAAGATATTGACCAAGTTTAATTAAAAAAAATAGAGGGTTTATGATGTATTTTCGTATAAAATACATTTTTTTTCTTCAAAATCTTAGGGATCAATAGTTACTTTAACTAGTGTTTCATCTATTTTAATACACAATCTCAGGGATCAATATTTACTTTAACTAGTGTTTCATCTATTTTAATACACTTCTTGCGATTAATATTTGATTTCTCACATTTCAGTTATATTCCGTGTCCATTGTGCCGACCACACTTACACGACGCTAAAAACTGTTGTGGGAGCCACTTCAGAAACGATCAAAGGATTTGCTGCTGATAAACTGGGTCTGAAGGATGACCTTGTGTTGGTGGAGGTTAAATCAAGTGGCGGTAGGTACATGTTGTATTAAGTTAGTGTTTGATTTGACTATGTTTTATTGTTTGTTATACAATACATACTGTCCCTACTGCAACCTATCCGCGGCAGTTATAACTTAATTATAAGTTTGTTATCGAGAATAACAGCAAGTCGAGTTTGACCACGTAATTATCAATAAATATATAATTAAATAGAGATAATTTTATCGAAAATACACAGTTCGTCAGTTTAAGTACAGATTAGCCATTGGAATAACATCAAATATTTGTTGTTCACGTTATCAAAACTCCATAATTAAGTTCACTTAATTATTCTTGAACGACTTGTTAGATATAGCCAGAGTTATCTGACTTAGCACTAATAATAATGTAGCATAATATATTATATATCGTTCTATATGAGTCAGTAATCTCAGGACCGATCGCAGCCCATTGGTTTGCATGGAGCTGAGATACCGATGGTTTGTGTCTTGTACTTTGGGGCCGTGGGTGATTTATAAATGATAGTCAAATCTTATTACTTGGTCTAACAAAAGGGTCCCTAAAGTTGGCTATGGATGGTGTGGACTAGTTGCATTCATTTTAGTCTATCATATCAGAATTAGGAACGGCTAGTGCAGATAGCCCTCGTGTAGCTTTGAGCGAAACCCAACAGAACAAACAGTAAACTCAGGTGAACCAACTAAAGAAGTTAGAATATGATTTGGAAGGGAATTACTCACAAATGTTACCAGGCATTATATTATAGTAATATCTTCTCATTTATGTATTAAGATATAGTATTTACAGGAAGAAATTGATTTCTGGGCAAGTCTTTGATAGTTAGACCGGCTAATAAGAACAGATTAGTTCAGGAAATAAGAAAAGTAATTTATGTTTGATAACTATGATAAGTTGTATGTAAAATAATGAGACAGGACAAATTGAACAAAACAAACACAATCTATATTATGGAACAAATAAAAAAGAAACGCAGCTCATGTATTGGTGCACACGAAAAGACAGTCGCTGTAACTGGAGTGGCATTAGCTTCACAGCTTTCTCAGGATAGAACTAAACACAACGATCTTAAAGTATGTCTTTACTCGAAGAACTCCAGGGAGATCTCTGAACTAACAAAATACGTCTTAATTCCACAGGAAGTTCGATTTCTTTATCCAGTCGACAATGTCATATCGAGACATTTGTTCTCTCACAGCATTGGTTGGTTGTAACAAACAGACAGTCAACCAGCAAAGGATATTACAGTTACTAATACTTTCAACCCGGATGATGTATGCTACTCCAATATCTTCTCTATACAGAACAAAGAAACAAAACAACTACAACAAGACAATGTCAACGACTTTCTGAACCATGTGTTTATGCTAAAACGGTGCATAGATTAAATACACGAAAAAGATTAAATTCCTATATAACTAAAGCAGATAGAAAAATTGTAATATGTTTTTATACCTTATACCATAAACATATAAAGTTAAGAACGGCTAATTTCATTTACGTTGTAAGGTGTAACTGTGCGATAAAATTTAGAACATATTTTCTACATCTGTGAAAACCTTTCAAGGTGGGAATTTTTCTGTCGTGATATAGTCTTACATACATATATATGTATATATTTAGAGGAGGAGAAGTGGAGGGATATTTATTCGCGCTTTAAGTTTGTAACTGTACGAATGATCTTATTTAACTTACCATTATGGATGTAATATGGAACAAACATAAATACTTGTAACACTTTCAAAGCATTCTCTGTACCATCTGTTTCCCAGACTTTGTTGCCTACAAAGTTGACTTATTGTGACAATACTTCCGTTTGTTACATCTCGTTAGATAATATTCTGTTCAGCTATATGTTAGGATATGTGTTTACAGACACCGTTCTTGTAGACTAAATCCATATAATTTATCTTACTTATAGCTTCAAAGGAGATTCTTATTCTAACTTCAATGAGCAGCTGTGATTTTGTTTTTATTTTCTTGACAAGCTATTTAATTTTCTTTACTTCCTTAGCTACCCGATTAGTAGCTACCCGACGAGTAGCGCTTTTTCACTGCTAGAATTTCATCTTCTTTTGCTTTGCCAATATAATCTAACAATTCAGACGTACCTTTCCTAGAAATGCTAAATTTTCGTGCTTTGCATGATTTTGTAATATGTAGGATAGGAGAACGTAATGTTGAATGGTTGTGTATTTTAACTACACCCAAAAGTGGAGGCAATTTTAGATGCCATCTGCTCTTGCAAATTACACACTGGGACTGAAAAGAAACAAGAGGGTTTGTGATTTTAAGCTGTATAGTTATGGGCCACAGGCAATGTTATTAGGTGTGCCAGTTTCACCATATTGTGAAAAAAAAATCGTATGTATGTATAATTGAGAATTACTTAATATAATGTGAAAATGCATACTAAACTTCTCATTGTTTTGTCATCAAGTTTAAAAGAGTTGGTTTTCACATATCATATGTGTTTGAATTCCCACGAGAATTAGACTGCAATAATATATTATGGACAGCCTAGCTTTATAGGGTAAAATGGCACACAGTTTCTTTGAGCACACAAGTTTGATGTCCTTAAGATTTTTAATTCTTATTGACATTTTACAAAGTCGAGTTAACTTATTGTGTGTGTAGAAAGAAAGTGGTAAGAAAAGCAGAAGAAGGGCTAACAACTTTTTTAGCTAAACATAAATGTGTTTAAATAACGTAGCTATATAAACGTGCTCTGAGAATTTTTTCATAGCTACTTAGGAACCGTTCTCTGACATTCCAGATCACCTAGTCTAACAGCAATTGTTTCAGCAGAAATTGTACTATCTGAAATTGTGATTACTACAATAGTTACAACGCTTGATTTTATAATTAAACGAGTTGATTATGAAACACTTTAAATCCTATATAAATATTTCCAGCCATTTTCATAGTTCCTTAGTTAGACAAGAGTACTGTTAGCAGTAATGTCCTGCTAGTTAGATTAGTGTACTGCCAGTTGTAATATCCGGCTAGTTAGACAAGAGTACTATTAGCAGTAATGTCCTGCTAGTTAGATTAGTGTACTGCCAGTTGTAATATCCGGCTAGTTAGACAAGAGTACTATTAGCAGTAATGTCCTGCTAGTTAGATTAGTGTACTGCTAGTTGTAATATCCGACTAGTTAGACAAGAGTACTATTAGCAGTAATGTCCTGCTAGTTAGATTAGTGTACTGCCAGTTGTAATATCCGCTAGTTAGACAAGAGTACTATTATCAGTAATGTCCTGCTAGTTAGATTAGTGTACTGCCAGTTGTAATATCCGGCTAGTTAGACCAGTGTATTGTTAGTATTAATATCCTACTAATTATACTAATTGATTGTTAGTGGTAATTCCCCGCTAAATAGACTAATATATTGCCAGCAGTGTATTGTTTTCGGATTCACAGTCCGAGCACGCTAATCTCTAGAGTCTAGACCATGCCAATCCCAACTAACAATTAAAAAACAATTTATATTGAGATATCAAGTTAATATATTTACTTATTTCTGCATTATATAATTTTAGATACACATCTATACATTTATATGCAACAAAACAATATAATATAATATAATAAATGTACAACGGTAAACACAATAAGAAAACCTCAACAAAAACTTTCAGGCAGTGCCAGTATGAGGTTCTAAGTCATTATAATATTGCACAAAAGGTAATAAACAAAGGAACAAATTAAATTAAACAAATATATGTGGCTGTATGTTCTACAGGAATAACTAATTATGAAGATGGGACACTAGGTGGTAAAAATTCAATGCCCTGACGTCACATATCGGTTGTTACATATATAGACTGAATGATGAAGCCATATATCGTAACGTAGTGATCTTAATGCGGAAAAAATTAAGTTATTCAAATAATCAAAATTTAGGTAAAAATGCATAGGTAGTAATACCTAGGGTTAACCTAACCAGATAAAAGCGGTAGTTTATAGTCAAAAGCATTAAGAGAGGAAAAAAAAGCAAAAATAAATAAATAATACAGAAAATGTGTGAAAAATAAAATCGTTTAATTAGAAAAGAGACAGAAATGGCGAACAGATGACAAGAAGAGTAGTTAGCGTAGATACGGTTTGTTTATTTGTTGTTAAGCACAAAGCTACACAATGGGCTATCTGTGCTCTGCCCACCATGGGTATCAAAACCAGAATTTTAGCGCTGTAGTCCTGCACACTTACCGCTGCGCCATTGAGTGGGTGCGTAGAAAGAGGGTTTTGTTTGGTGGTTTGGTTGTTGTTACAAAGCTACACAATGGGCTATCAGTGCTGTGCCAGCCACAGGTATCGAAACCCGAATTATAGAGTCGTAAACTTAGATACTTACCGCTGAGCCACAGGGTGACTGCGTAAAAAGGGAAAAATTGTGGAATAAAAGCAAAAACACGAACCTAGCCCACTAAAATAGAAATAACAGAATCTGCAAAATATATACGAGTCATTTACTACAATCTCTTTTGGCAGTTAACTACAGCGTGTTAAAATGACACGCTTTTTATTATGTATGTGTATAATCCTTTTCATCTTTAAAAAAATACTAATTTACCATTGTTATGTTTTTTTTGCTGAGGGCCCTCCCAACTGGATATTTTTGACCTAAATAAATGTATGTTACAAACATTTTCGAAACGTAAAAAAGAAACGCACCATGTTAGTAGCTATGGCATGAGAATAGGTCGAATTGGAACAACCAGTGCCATGGCTATGCATAAAGCCGAGAATCAGTCTCCGTCCACTTGGAAGTGGTGTATTTCCGCTTGAGTGGGAAATACCTCAACATAACACAATGGCAGTAGGTGTACCGCCCACAAGAGTGGTGCAAAGCTGCAAGATAAATTAGATTGTAAGGTGTCGTTTTATGGGATAAGATAGAGATTATCTGTGGGCGCAGCCTTATGGGATGATGTCATCAGTGTTTTATAACCAATTTCTAATTACTTTCTGGCGAGTTTAATGGACTTATAACTATCACGAGTCAGTTACTTACCCCCTGCTAATAGATGCCCAGACATGTTGTATGAACTCATTATTGCAGTTAGATCATCTTCTGACTCGCTTGACCAATCAGCACCATCTTCGTTTGGAAGTAGTCCTAACCAGCTTGATGATGATCAGCTAATAGAAAGGCCTTCCTTGTCTCATTGGATTTGAATACAAAATGAACAAGGAAAAATCTTCTTGACTATTTGACGAGTATAGTCCAAAGTCATATTGCCATATCAAGGCATCATCCTTTGGTATGATTTCCAGCTCTTTTGTTTAACGACAATCCATGAGCAGAAGTATTAATGATATACAGTGATCACAAAAGTACAGGGGAAAAAGGATGTTTGCTCATGTCATGGACCTGTGGCCTAAAGTTTACATATAATTGTTTGTATTTATTTATATATATATATTATTCGTACATAGAGTACAATTAATACAGTTACAGACATCAATAGTTATACAGATAACTAATATGTACACAGGTGGGAAATGATAATATTTATATCTACCCTGTCGTCACCTCCTAGTATCTCCCTGAAGCGGATAAAGTCTCTAATAGCACAGGCTCTTTGGCCAGTCTGGGGCTTTTTACATTGAAGAAATCTCGGTAAAAATTCCCGGTGAAAATTGTGTTTTACAACAAATTTGACTGATGGAATTCCCAACAGAAGATCCACTGCCACTTACAGCCATTCTATAACATAATCTGACTAGCTCGTTTTCAGACGAATGGCAGGAGTTCATAAAGTTCACAAAATGCTTGTGCATTTGAAATTCTACGGGATGATCATCCACAATTCTAGGTAACAAGTCACAATGAGTGTCATATGGCACCATGAGAATGCGACGAATGCATTTCCGCCATGCGCAATAAAAACTTTAATTTTGTCTATGATCAAAATCCCAAAGATTCGATCCATATGAACACAAACAGTAAGTTTTAAACAGCCTGTATCGCACATCATATGAACAATGTGAAAATTTAGATAGTAACGAATTACGTCTCTGGTACAATTCATTCATGCTTTTCTGAATGGAATTTACTCTGTAATTAAAGCCGATGTAATGACCGAGGTGTACAGCCGATTAACGTAATGGAACCATCATGTCACAGAACAATATAGGCTGTTCTACATTATCATTACTAACTGAAGTAAGACATCTGAATTTCAGAAACTGACATTTCACTGGATTGAACTTAATGTTAAGGTCCTTGTCCATTTGTTCGGCAATTTCCAACATATTCATTAACCCAGTTCACGACCGAGCTAAAAGGATATTGTCATCGGCGTAAGTGATCGCTCCTGCAAATATTCTGCCAATGTAGCAACCCTGACCACAGTTACGTAGCTCAGTAAGTAACATATCAGCATAGATCGAAAAAAGCACAGGTGATAGAATTCCGTCTTGCTTGACACCATTGGACACAGATATCAAACCTGAAAGAACCTCTCCCCAGCGAAGCCGCATCGCCTGTCCTATATGCATAAGTGACAGTACTCTACATGTTAAAGGACATAAACCTTTCTCAAATAATCGTTTAAACAGTTTAATATACCGGAGACGATCAAAAGCCTGACTCGCATCCAAAAACATGCAAAACACGGACGTGTCATTATTTAAGTAATACTGAATTACTTCTTGTACAGCAAAGGTACACTGTGTAGTCTAAGATTTCTGCTTAAAACCAAATTGCAGATTGGTTGTAACCAGTGACTCAGCATTCATTTCTAATATTACAAGGTCAAAAAGTTTACTTAACGGGCTGTTTAAGGCAATGGCTCTATAATTACCTGAGTCACTCAGCGATTTTCTTGTATTTTTTGGAATAGGTATGATGCCAACATATCACCAGGGACGTAACTATGACGCATCATTACCGTAAACGAAATGGTTAGATGTGTGCCTAATACCAGTCCTCCATGTTTGATATGGTCGGTAGAAGATAATCCGTCACCGTCTCTCTTACCGGAGTTAAGACGGGACACGGCATTATTAGTTAGGTCAGTCGTAACAAAATGGCCGTGATAACACTGGTCACTACAGCAGTGATGACGAATTGGCTCATCCAGTTCCCGTACCAAGATGGCCATATCCCCTTCTTCGTATGAGACACAGTTCTACAGACGCTCATACTTACGAGCAAATACATTGGCGATTTCTCTTTCGCCGGTAGCGCCATCAACGGTAGAAGGAACAGGTTTAGAGGTTTTATTGCACTTCTTCACCTTCTTCCATAAGTCCTTCCACGAGTTACTGATGGCACATACGCATTTAATCTAGTATTGTACACAGTCATCATTAATGGAATTTTAGGAGTAGCAAACGATTCTTCTTTTAACGTCTGCTTAAACAGCTTCAAGCTCATCATATTCACCTTCATCCATTAATTTTCGTTTGGCGACTGTTCTATTGGTCCATGTTTGAGTTGTTGATAGAATGCTAATCTTTTCAGATATTCTTCTCTACGTTTTGTTTTAATACTTAGAAACAAGTTCTCATACACCAAACGTTTATATTCGCTCAGTTATTCCTTTCTTTGGAACTATTATAACTCGTAACATCGTCAGTGGAATTTTCTTTCTTGGATTCGTTTTCACTGGAAGCAATAACCTAGTCAAAGATATAATTTTCATCACTCATGCCAAATATATTTTAGTGTGATCCTTAATGAATGTTCTTTTCATTGCATGTTTTTCGCGCCTTTCGTAATACTTAACACGCACTCTGCAATTCGATATTATTATAATGTAGTTTTCGTTTGCTAAGACTAGTATCTAATGACTAAACTGAGAGATACAAGTCACTTTTCTACTCCTGGCATTTATGAGCGCTGTCAGACTAGAAAAGTTAAAAATTATGAGTTATTTTTTATGATTTCGTCATTATGCTTTCATTTTGCCTTTTTCTGCTTGCGTTTTTCATTGTGGATATCATATTTTGTTTATATGCGTTTTATGGACTTATTGTTTTCTTGAAATGACGATATTAGAGTTGTAAAAGTTTAATACACCATTCGTTATTGCATTATAAGATTTTTTCAGTTTACGCCCCCATTTGTATACTTTATAGAGAGAATTGTCTTCAAAGACTTCGAAGTCAGTGTCCCCACGGGTCTCAGCATCAACGGCAGGATATTTCTATCTCCAACTGACCATTTAGATGCTTTGGTAAGTCATTAGATGAAGCTAGAACGAATCTTTGTTTCTGATATAAAGCTGATTCATTGGTAAATGAGTTGCAACAAGTACAGCTGGAAGTATTTTAAAAATATGAATTCGAAACTTAAAAAAAAGAAATATTGTTTAGTGCTTCAGATTGCATGTGATTCTTTGATACCGCTGTGACTTTTATGAACCAGGCAGGAAACCATTGTTGAAATATAACTTTGCGCCTGTCAGACTAAAGAAGGACCAAAACAGTTCAGTATGTTATTTATCATTACGATAACTAAATATTATCGTCTCCAACTTATGTTTGTCTAGTTATCATATTGTTTAGTTGTTTACGTATGTTTTTTTAAGCTAAACATTTTTGTTACAGACACCTTTGCCAGAGCAAGAAGGACCATCAGAAGGAACTGGAAATACCCTAGAAACCTTAAATAGTAACGAGTTAGCCTACCAGATGGCAATGTATGACTGGGAACTTTTCAGTTCCGTGCATGAGGTTTGATTATGCTTTCCTCTGTACAAAAGTTTAAATCACATACATTATTTTGCTTTTATTAATAGTCAGTTAAATTTTTACTCACAATTTGCACGAAGGTTTAATAGGTGACTGTTTATATAAAAAACACACACGTAAGATACGAGATGTAAACATATAGAGAAATAATGCAAAAATGCTATTTGTAAAGAATTGTTTTCTTTTTGTTAAGCAATCTTTTTGCAGAATTTTCACAAAGCATTTAAATCTCTATTCCTTGAAGTTTTTAGAGTAATGATGAATGAACCAGTTTTTATAACTATTTTTACTTCTAACAAGTATCTTTTTTAAAACCTTACATAGGTTTTAGCTAAACTGTTTGCAGCGTACGTCCTGTACTAGTAAAGTTTCAAATTAGCTTTCAGTGCTGAGACGCAATAATGATTCTTCTACGTTGGATACCTAAGAGGATTAAATAGTCTTATAATTTGCGTTCTTGGAGCTATATTATCGTACAATTTTTTATATATATATATATCCGAAATAAGGTGAAAGGAAGGATAATTCATCACATAATGTAGTGTTTCTTTGATCTCACTTTTATGAGGATTTAAAGATGCATTTTGAAAGAAAATTAGCCACAAATAATGACTTTTCCCACTAAAACAATTAAAACATATTTTCAAAACTTTAATAAGTTTTGGCTATAGAAAGACGGGAAAATTTGCTAAACTATTGCTCTACGTGAGATACTTTAAGTTTTATAGTAATGATTAAGGAATATATCGCTGTGATTAATGTTGAACAGCGAGTGAAACATATCACAATACTGAGATACATACTATAGCATATATAATAAGTAGAAATGGAGTTATGATCTTTTGGTGAACAATCCTGTGTTTCAGACGAATAATACTACTTAGAAAGTTCACTGCTTTAGTGTAAATGTTTTTAAATATAAGCTAAGTGCAAACAGTTCAGAAATATGGATTGTAGTACTCAAAATATTTTCAAATCTTTTCACATATAAGACCACACAAAATTACATATTACATTTACAGATGCTTTTTCAAAAAAAATATGAGTGCATGAAATTTTTCTTTTCTTGAATGAATTGATATAAGTTTCGTTTTTATCACACAATTCTACTCGTTCCATTGAAATACAAGATTGAGAGTGCTAATGACTCTCTCTAAGGGATGGGATTAAGGGGTATAAAGTCATAAACGGTATGTGAATTTCAACCAAAGAGTTAAGATCCAAGTGTAAGATATAAACAAATGAGGGCCAACATTAGACAGGTAAGTCACTCAGTGATCCAACTCTCATCCGTGTAAAAGAATAGAATTAGCTTAACTTTTATAACAGCTTAGATCAGTAATAAACTCATGATACCTGTTATCAGGTGCTGTTTCTCATGTATTTTACAAAATATGCTTGAGCTTTCTGAATGAAAACATCACATTTATTAAGATTCCCCTTCATGGTTTGACAGCAATAAGTAACCAAAGAATTAACATACATGTATAAGAATATCTACAGCACTTTCTTAATCTATTTAGCAGGAACTTATAAACTACAGAACCCACACACGATTTGATAAAACCAGTAAAGGTGCCGGTAGTTTGTACAATAAAATAGCCATAAAATACGTTTTATTTGCTATTAGCATACAATTAGACTTGATTAAAATCAAATTGTATTTGATTAATATATTATGAAAATCTTGTTTTTTTCATATAATTAAAACAAAATAAATAACAGAACTAAAATGTGGGAATCAGAAAGGCTGCACTTTAGCAAGGGCAGGAAATCATGAATGCCAGATATTAATAAAATCTTGTTTTTCCATGACGTAATAAATTTTGTCCAGCGCTTTAGCAGTTGCAACGGCACTAGACACTTTGTAATGTAAGTTAACAAAAGAAAACACTAACCTAACTATTTACCACTGGTTTTCAGCTGACGTTTTTCTTTTGTTTTTCAGTAACTATATATATACTGTAATTATATGGAATACTACATGGCGATACCCTTAAATCTGTTAATTTTATACCCTATTGAATTTGATAACATTGTAAATAATTGCACTTATTTTTAAAGCTCTTTCCAAACTTATCATTTAAATCTGTTAGAAAAAATGGCTTTAGCTACGTAACCTGATTATTTCAAAAGTTTTATAGACATTTATATAATGTTGTTGTAAAAATACTTCCAGTGTCGACGCTAGAGG
>NW_013666080.1:78101-92733 GCF_000517525.1 Limulus polyphemus
TTCGAACCCGCGACCCTCAGATTGCGAGTCGAGTGCCTTAACCACCTGGCCATGCCGGGCCTAACTTGCCACCAATGTCAAAATTTACAGTTAGTTATTCAAACAATTTCGATGTAACGTATTTAAAAAGTAAATGCTTTTTTTTCAGATGTATGATACAACCTTAAGACCACGTCTTTTAATAAAACTGAAGTAATAGATTTATGTGCTGGAAAACTATGTAAATAGATAATTTTAGTAATGAATTTCATAATTTTTTTATTATTATATTTTTCATATGTTCGTGAAATTCAGCAACATCCTAACAAGTTAAACCCCCTCATGTTTTTATATAGAACATTTATTTCTGTAATTTGGTGCATAATTTGTTGCCAGAGTAATTGACGCAAAACATTTAAAAAAGCAGATAGTAAAATTGAAATAAAGAGAAATTCAAGACTAGTAAAATTTGAAAAACTTTACAATTAAAAATCAGGCGAATTATATTGATTATATACATCCAATTAACACATAGAATAATAAACTATTGGTTAAAATTAGAAACATTCAGAAAACTTTATCAACCAAAAAAAGATAAGAAATAATATTTTTTCAGTTATCCTGATAATGTGGTATATAATTTTTTGGATTATTTTAATGAAATATAAAACAAAGTATTAGCTTGTGGTTTAAAATTTGCTATATGTCCTCTAAAACTTAAATGTTTGGATTGTGTGTTATCGTTTTGGAAGAATTACTACAACATATTTAAAAACAACAAAATACTGAATGAAAGTAATGAATTATTAATAGTATTAGCATTCATTACAACATGTTTAAGTATTTCGCTAGAGGGCGTGATGAAAAACTTAAACATAAAAGAGACGTTATTGAATAGCAAACTTAAACCAGTTCTGAACTAGATTAGTTTAGAAGTTAAACTATTGATATTTGTATAACATAGTATTTTCATTTACATTAAATATTGGTTTAAACATGATGGACTCTGCTAAGTCCGAAATCTAGCACAGTTTAATGAAACTGTAACTTAAAAGTAAGCAATTTATGTTAATAATATGTAGTGTTTGGAAATTCTACTTCAGCTGGGCTAAAAGTAATATTTGCACTCACTAAATAATATTTAATTTCTTCATATATACGTGTATCATCTTGGGCTTACTTAAATATCATTCTTGTATTAATTAAGAGAGAAGAAATTTTTATTCTTTTAATTAGTAGGAGTGGAGGTTTTAATTTCTATTGTATGTTAATTTGTCTTGTTTAATGTTATCCTATTATGATGTTTTTATCTTTAAGTATTCTGCAACTTTTATTCAATAGAAAATATAGGTAGATAAGTTTATTAAGTAGCTAATTTTTATCTTTCTTAGTTTCTATAAATTTAGACATACTATTATATAATAAGTTCTAATCTACCCGACCTATTACTCCAGAAAACATAATTGGTTTTATTTAAGCCAATGTTTTGTCATTCCGGCTTCATCGGGGCAAATAAGACACTTGCTAACTGATTTAGGCTAATGCAAAAGAAATACTTCAGAATAATTCGAGTGTGCGCAAAAAGATATATTTCGCCCAAGAATATATAAACAAATTGAAAGTACATGCAAACAAATAAGATTATACTAGTTTAAGCAACACGTACGCTATTACACTAATTAAGTACAAACAGTAAAGATTAAAAATTCCATGGTGATTTTTTGTTAAACCGTGACTTGTTCTCGGAAAGTAGTAGAACTTCCTTGCATTTTCTACTAACAAACTGTGGCAGTGAGTAAGAATGTTTGTTGTTATACTGTGACTTGTTCTCGGAAAGTAGTAGAGCTTCCTTGCATTTTCTACTAACAAACTGTGGCAGTGAGTAAGAATGTTTGTTGTTATACTGTGACTTGTTCTCGGAAAGTAGTAGAGCTTCCTTGCATTTTCTACTAACAAACTGTGGCAGTGAGTAAGAATGTTTGTTTATCAAGTAAATGTTCGGGCACAGCTGAAAGTGGGTCTGTATACATAGGTGAAACAGTCAGAACTATCAAGACACACGGTAGAATGTCGTGCGGCCAAAACAACTTGCTGCAGGACACTGTGTGTCATTAACAGGACTGATAGTTTAGCGCTTTTCCACCTTCTGTATCTCAGACTGTGATAACACAAACGATAACATATTTACTGTGGATGTGTTTCTCTGGACTCTTACTTCGCATATGAAATTTCAAAGCAATCCATTAAAAAATATCCGAGATAAAAAATCTCCAGTTTTGGTTGAGCTTCTTCCTATTTTTTCTTCGCACCAAAATGGGTCTAATATTTTTACTGCAGCTTCACCTAAGAGTAAAAGTGGACCACTTTTTAGTTTTTGTCATTTGGATTAAAGACAGCTGACTTAGAGCAGCAGAACCATAGAGAGAAAGAACGTGCAGATACATAAGTATTGGTTAGGCCAAGTAAACTAGCTTAGCAGTTTCCAGCTCACGTTTTCAAAATAATCATACAGGTGGACGGTTATTATTTATTATTCGTTGCCAAATTTTCAGCACAAATTTACTAGATTTTATGAAATTATTCTAATCATAGAGCGTTTAGCATCACGTGATATTAGCCTAAACAATTAGCATAAATAATGATACTTGATACGGCTGTACCGATTGCATGGGAGTGATGATAAGAAACTGTTAATCTAAATTCCATGGCGTTAGTATAAAGGAAGATATTAACACTGTTTTAGAGAGGAAAACATATGTTTTAAAGAATCTGGTTGGTTCAGTAAAATATAGGTGTGTTCCGAATAATAGGGTTGCGATACTAAAGCTAATGTGTCGCTTTCTTACTTGCTGTGGTTTGTTGACGTGTATTGACAAAAAGTCATGATATCTAATCCAAATCACCTTAGGGTTGAAAAAAAAGGCGCGGTGAAAAATAGGATTGAGTGTGCGACTTAAAATAATAAAAAAATGGCGGCGAAACTGGTAGTTACACTTATAGCATTGATAAGGATTTTACAACAAATATTTATTCATTAGTTAGTTAGGCGTATTTTGTTTTACCCACCATCACGCCCCAAGTTGAACAAAAAAGCGCGGACTAGCTAACTAATGAATGAATATTTGTTTTAAAATTCTTATCAATGCTATAAGCCCCCCCCCCCCCCCCCAGTGGCACAGCAGTATGTCTGCAAACTTACAATGCTAGAAACCGGGTTTCAATACCCGTGGTGGGCAGAGCACAGACAGCCCATTGTGTAGCTTTGTACTTAATTCCAAACAAACAAACAATGTTATAAGTGTAGCTATCAGTTTGGCGGCCAATTACGATTTCATTCTTTTAAGTCACACACTGAATCCTTTTTTTGGCCGCACTTTTTTTTCACATCTATAATGTTTTTGATTGGATTAGGGATAGAATTAACGAACTCCTTCGAGCTCTTCATACATTAGATAGTAAAGACAGTGCTGTGGCTGAACATTTGGTTGATAAACACAGTATAATTGATAATGATTGTCCCATAACAGCAAACATTCTTACTCACTGCTACAGTTTTTTTAGATAGAAAATGCAAAGAAACTACTAATCTGTTTGTATTTAATTAGTGTAATAACATACGTGTACTTCAATTAAATATTGTAATCATGTCTGTTAGTATGTACTTTCAATTTGTTTATATATATTCTCGGGCGAAATCACTGACTTCTGTATTAATTTTTTGGGGATCTAGTTTAGCACTATATCAATTTACTAGTTTAAAAATAAAAAATAATGTTTATAATTGTAAAGATTAATATAATGAAATATATACATAATTATTTTCAATATTGTAACTCATAATATTAATGAAGCAGACTTCAAAGGAAAGTGATGTAGTCATTACTTTCAAAATACACAAAACTACCATCTTAAATTCCATATAGCTTACAATTACACGAATATATATTTAAGAGTTAATTTGCACATACATAACGAAAAAGAGATGAAAGTTGCAAAAAAAAAGATTAAAAATCACAAACAGAAATACAATGGTTACATGTTCATAAAATAATACCAATATTCTGTTGCGTAATCTATAATTCCCCCAAACGTCGGTGAAGGGCCAGGGAAATTTGATTTCTCCACTCTGCCTATACAGTTTTAATTAGTTTAGTATTAAAGTCAAATACCTTCCAACACATTTGATTTTTTGACGAGAGTCGATAGAGGAAAGATAAAAAGTTTGTTTTTAGAATTTTGGCGTAAATTCACATAAGGGCATTAAGTATATAGCTGTCCCTAATTTTGACATAATAAATTCGAAAAAAAACGACAGCTAGTGAATGACACTTAGCTCCAGCTCTTGGGGTTACTGTTGCCTGATTAAATAGTGGAATTTGACCTTTATTCTTATAGTGAACCAAATTACCCAAAGTGCGGAGCGCGTTTATACAGCAATGAGATATGAGGCATGATTTTTTGGATTCATTGTCCGTGAGTGCTTATCAGTAGATCACGCTCAATCCGGAAAAGGAGATATATTGTAAAAGTGAATTCGATAATTGTAAAATAAAAATCCTATATTAATCAGCGTTGTGTAGTTGAGAGATGTCACGTAACTTATTATAAGTAGCGTGTGTAAACAAGTTAAGCCGAGCGTGGTCTAATGGTTAGCACATATGGCGGAGAAGATCTTTGGGTTGAGACGTGATGCTGCTGAACACGCTCCGACTTTCATCCGCGGGCTCGTTATAAAACTGGATAAAGCTGCTGGCTGGCTGGCTGCCTTATCTGTAGTCACTAATTCAAAATAAAAGATGATATGATCTGACTGTTTGTTCCACGCACGCAGAAGGTGCTGATCTGATTTAAAATTCCAAATCCAATAAACAAATTTTAAAGGCCAAACTTTCAACTCATGATCAAGTTAAGGACTGCCGGAAGTATTAAAGTCAACTCTTAAGAACTAGCGAAAAAAGTATACGGTGCATTTAGATATAAAACTTAATACACTAAAAAGTTGCCTTAATAGCTAATTAAGTATCAATAATGGTTAATACCACAAACATACCAACCGATACTATTCTATCTAAACTCATGAGATCATTCTGCATTATGTGATGAAATTTTATATAACTTGCAGTAGCTAGAGTAAGGTAATGATAACAGTTGTTCGACATATTGAAATTATTAATGATGTCCTGTTTAAATTATAAATTGAAATAGTTAAAAACTAAGCTATAGTAAAAGTTATTGAAAAGTTAATGGTTATTTGGAATTCGTTTAATTTCGTAAGTTGTAGTAAGTAGTATTAAATTTGACAAAAATTTAATAAAGTTAGTATTCAAAACACAAACAGAGTAACCTTGTTTCTGAACATAGAATTAGTTTGTAGGCTATGCCTACGAATTCTTGTAATGTTGAACAAATTATATCGTATCTAATGAGTTTTGGGGCGTAAAATTTTAGAATAACTTATTTAGAATTTTCGTTTCAGGAAACGGAAATTTTGTTTCTTCGAATTTTCGAAATTCAAATTGAACATTCTAATAATGATACCTATATCTAACTCTTAAGTAATGAAGAATATCTATAGTGAAATACTTTTTAGGGTAAGTTTTGGAGGATAAAAAAATTTACGTATTTGTTTTAAATATAACCTTTTAAGTAAAAAGTGAAATTTATGAGAACAGTTTTTTTCTACAGTACGAATTGATTTACCAAGTTTTTGAGCGTCATCAGTTTAGAAAGACTATGTCAAATCTAGACGTTTTCCTACGAAGATTTAACGAAGTTCAGTTCTGGGTGGTTACAGAAATGTGTCTAACAACATCACTGAGTCGGCGTGTCCAGCTTCTCAGGAAATTCATCAAAGTGGCATGCCAGTAAGTAAAATTTCTTAAGGCCTTATGATTGCTAGCGTATATCAAAAAAGTTTAAATTTAAAGAAAATCACAGTTGCAAATATTAGTAAAACTGAAATTTATATCCTTGTGTTGAGTAGGAACTAGTGTTATGTAAGAAATGTAATTATGAAATGGTATAACATAGTGTTATTTTTATAAATAGAGATTGGCAAAACTAGTGCATTTTCAATAAATATCGATCATCATTATCACCAGTCCGTTCAAGACCGTTTATAGGGCAACTATGAATACTTTCCACTGCGTTCGGTATTCTGTCTATTCTTCAACCTCTGTTCCATCCAGGTCCTTACTTCTCATATCCCTCTCTATTGTTGTACACCAAGTATCTCTCCTCCTCCTCCTTCTTTCAATTGTCTCCAGTCCATTGTTCTTCTAGGCAGTCTATTCTCCTTCGTTCTTGGAACATGACTATAGTATCTCCATCTATACAACTTAAGCTTTTCTATGATTGATTGTTATCCACTTCTTTCTCTTAATGTTTCTTTACTTATATCATAAAACCATCTGATCATAATTATCGTTCTGAAAAATAAATCTCAAAACTTTTTAATCTAGACTCAGTTTCCTTTAATCTTATCGCCATACAACAAAACTAAAAGAACCAAGCTGTTAAACAACTTCAGCTTCACCTTAATAGATAAACCTGTTTTATTGCATATTCCATTCAATTTTCTAGAAGCAACTCCTACTTTTTCCGGTCTTGCCCTTACTTTCTTGTGTATATCTCCATCACCACTAGCTATATTACCAATATTTGTAAAGGTTTTAGCATCCTCAGTTGCCTCTCTATCTACAATAACTTGATCCAGATCATTTATCCTTAACCTCATTCTCTTTGTCTTACCACCATTAATAGCTAAACCAACATTCCGAGCTTCATGTACCGGTGTTTCAGTTATTCTAGCCATTGTCTGTGTCTGTGTGTTATGACAAAAAACGTACATCAACAATATATTCTAAATGTTTCAAAAGAATGTTATCGAACTATTCAGTGCCACCATTTGTAAGATCAACTTCCCTCATAACCCAATCCATAACAGTATCAAACAAGAAAGGTGATAGAATATCACCCTTGACTGGTGAGCTATCCAGCAAGCCCAAATTGTTATGATTTTAATATAGGGCGCGTTTATGTGGTTCCCAGTAGATAGGTTAAATTGCATTAATTATAAATTGGGAGTCATACAGAGGTTAAACCTCCACGGTAAAAAGTATTAGTTGATATGTAGATGTAGCTTAAAGTGTTATCCTCCAAAATATTTGAACTAAAAGTTTTTAATTAAAAAAAACTAATAATAATATAAAGTAGTGGCTCGGTTACTGTTAAAAGTTTAAAATGGTCATATTTGGGTCGAGCATGACCAAGTGTTTAGCATTCCAAACTGCAACACGGAAGATCCAAGGTTCGCACCGCGATATCGCTAAACACACACTACTGTTTTAGCTGTGGGTCCGTTATAAAAGTGGAGATCAATCCTGTTACTTAGTTCAAAATCGGATAAAGCCTTTGTTGCAGCGGGTAATGTCTTTATTCTAGTAAGTAATTCAAAACCATGAAAGAAATACCTTAACCCTATGCGTCTCTGGTTTGGTCGTTTAGCCCACCTACCACTCAGGTTGAATAGTTGAATTTTAATCACATTTTAGTGCTCAGAAGTCAACATATGAGGACAACTTTATTCATTCATCACTGTCATTTGAGAAACTTTAGTAAGACAACTTATTAAAGCAATATATTTTATTAATCAAAATTTCAAAAGCGTGGCGTTATAATGTGGATGTTTTTTAGAGTGAATCCATGTAAGTATAGACTTTAGGATCTAGATTATAATTCGAAATACTTCCTGTCCATTTAGGTTATTCCGAATTAGTGTATCTTGCTGGAACGTGGTATTAAGATCAAAGAATTTCAAGTACATCATATTAGACAATTATTTTGTTGGGAAAAAAGGAAAATAAAGTTTGTAGGATTCAAGTTTCTAAGTACCTACGAGTTTTTAAAACTAATACTGATTTATCAATCTGATGAATCAGTATCTTTAAGGATCTTTAACAGGTGTATTTATATTTCTTTTTCGTTTTGTAATAAAGCAGTTAACTTTAAATCCGGTAAAAATCTTTCAATTACGAATCATCCGCGAATTATTACATTACATTAAGAAAAAATTACAGTGGCAAATACTCGTTACCTTCTGGAAAAAATTCCAAAAAATGGTTGTCATTAGTTATATGCACGTTTCTAGTAATTTGTTGCGATAATGTATGTATATCTTCTGTAGAAACACTACCTCAATTAGATCTTCATATTGGATCATTTGTTAATTTTTTGATTGGCTATGACTTCACTTTTGGTTACTGTTTTTGTATAATTGGGTTATAACGTTATGCACTGGATGCTTGTGAGATTTATTGACGGAACAGTTTGTCCATGTACTGGAAACCAGACAACCACTGGCAGAAGTAGTAGCTGGTTTTGATGAATCCAGTTCCGGTGTATAAAAAAAGGGTTATGGACACACTGGTTTTGCTATTAGGAATCACCAATCCAATTTCAACGGTATTAATACAGAGTGATTAGTAGTAGTCATGCGGTCAAAAACAGACTTCAAGAATCTGGCTTAAGGCCAAGAAGACCAGATTCTGCTCAATAGTTGACCGTGTACTCGTTTGGACTTTTGTAGAGATCACCAAAAGTGACACTAAGGACGTCTGTATTTATTACAAACGAGTATATTTTTGATATCTTTACGAATGGTTGATGGTTTCGTTCTAGAGTCAGGTGCGAATGATAAACTCAGTAAAACGTCGTTGAATATAATTGTTGTAGTGTAGAGAGGCGTCAATATGCATGGACCATGGACTTACAGATCTTATTGTTCTTCCAAGACACCTGTTTACTGATTGACAGTATATTAGTGTGGTATTGGAAACAGTTATACGAAATTCCTGAGGTACAGTCAGTCCAGAATAATATTCCAGAATTGATGGGAAATTAACCATTGAGTTTGTGGATTGGCCAGCAAAACTTTCGTTTTTAAATCCCATAGACCATCCTTGTGCCTCCTTGTATACCATGCATGTTAACGTTTAAATCTACCACCTGACGTTCAAGAGCTTGACTTTCCAACTATTTTGTCGGCTTATTAGAAGTATGCTTGCTGACGAAGGTAAGGTATCTGGGCCAAAAACTGATACAAGTTCTCTGACTGTTTGACCAAGTTTATTCAATCACACTAGAACTTTGACTGCTTTGAGTAGATCCATAATTGATGCGATATGTTTAAGCTTGACATACTTTAGATGTATTTGTTTTACCGAAAGTACGAAATAATTCGTATGAATATATATGTTTCCAATAATGCTATTTTGAGCTTGCAGTTATAGTTGTGACATAATGGACCTAATTTTTTAAAGTATTTTACTCGTAAACACGACAAGAGATAAATTACATTTGTTTATTTGTTGCTATCTTTTGTTTCAGTTGCCGCGAATACCAAGATTTAAATGCCTTTTTTGCCATAGTGATGGGGCTGAGTAATATAGCAGTAAGTCGTTTATCTCAAACTTGGGAAAGACTCCCAGGCAAAATAAAGAAGGTATTCAGCGAATTTGAGACCCTTATTGACCCCTCTCGTAATCATCGACGTTATCGACAATTCGTTTCGAAGTTGGAGTCTCCTATCATCCCTTTTATGCCTCTTCTGTTGAAGGATATGACATTCACTCACGAAGGTAATAAGACGTATCTGGAAGGGCTTGTTAACTTCGAAAAGATGGTGAGTTATATTTTAATAGATGGTTAAAGCGTTTAAATATGAACTACACTTTTATACATAAATAACCCACAAAATACGATAAAATTGTGTTCAATATAATTATATTCTTTGATTTTTTAAACGTATAGTTCACATGGGATGATTTTAATTTTAACAGAAACATTGTAGTATTATGAAATGTGAGTGTAGATCTGGTTCTTAGGTAGACAGTACGATATTTTAGTGTGATGAGGTAAATACTTTTATTATCTATTGAAAAATTACATTTCCCAAAACATTCGGTGTTGCAGTTAATTTTAGTTATATTAATCTAAACAATTTCAGGATAGATAAAAGTTGAATCATATTGATGTTTTGTTAGTTTCAGCTCAAATTCGTTTATTAACTAATAAGTTATGCATACATAATTTGGTAAACTGTGTCCACTGATTATGAATAATGAAGCTAACTTCCCATTAATATTTTGGATTTAAAATAAAAGATTTGTAGTTACATAACTCTCAACATATAACATTTTTTGTTTGTTGTTGTAAAAAAAAATTCCTGATTTCTTAGCGGAACGTTCACGATAGTTAAACAATCGTTTCGATTAACATTATTTTTCAGAGTATGAAGCTGAGTTTTATTATTTAATGACAAACATATTATATATATATATATTAAAGCCTATGCTAAGATTTTAAATTAAGAATTGTTACGGTTATTATTATTATTTTTATATTGAAGTAATTAAGACACTTGCACTATCAAGTAGTGATGACATCAAGTTAGGAATATAAAGGTTGAGTTTTTTTTACTCAGAACTGAAGATATGCTCATTATTCATTTAAAATTCTCAGTTACGTATCAATATTTAAGTTTATATTTGGAAAATTTCACCCTTCATCAGTAAAAACCCTGGACAAGAGTCATTCAAGTTTATCCTTGTAAAAATTCGAATCATATATTTTGGAGGAGATTTTTCAGTTGGTTATCACTTATGAAACACATGCAACTCAGTTTGATATGACAACTTTTCTAAGAGACTGTGACTCCTCTGTGTCTCTTTTATGATGGCTCCTAACCTTCTGCTGATTTTATATTGATTCCACATATGGGAGATAGGGTGTGGGATACATTTAGGAATTGAACAACATAACATTGAATTATTGTGAGGAGAAGAAATGTATTATACACTTTAAATAAAAGTCCAAGAATACAGCTTTTGAGCGGATTGTTTAGTTTTATTTAACTTTTTTACAATGTTTCGACCACTGATGTGGCCATAATCAGATTACTTTCTCTATTTGAAATCATTTGGATGGCAATGCCATTTTTTTACTGTTAGGAGCTTCTCGATTTAAAAACACATCTTAACTCTGTACAAGTTAATTGCTTGATTGATATATTATATAATCTTGGTTAGAGAGGCATAATTCAAATTATGATTATGAGTTTCTTGGTGTTTTCTGGTCCTTTATAACAAATCAATTGCTATTTATGAATCTATAGAAATCTGTCATTCCATTCACTTAAACTTATCTGCCAAAATGTACTTTCCATGGAAGTCTCACTCATTTAGGTTTAGAGATTGGTACCTGTGTACTGGGTATTTAATTGTATAGTTTATTTATACAATAAGATTACAACAGTTGCAGGTACCAAGCGCTAATTCTAGTCTCATAACCAGATTTGGTACAGTCAAGGTAAAGGTTAGGTGAAAACTGAGAACATATCCTTTGGTTTACTTGTGAATTTGTTAAATATGTTTGTTATTTTTTCCTTTGTTCTTCTTTTTTGTGATGTAGTACAGGTATCATATTTCTTATCTGGAAGAGTTCATCACCCAGAAAAGGAAGAAGGGGGACACTACTATGTAGATAAGATTAGAAAAAATGAGCCATGCTCATTGAAGTTCAAACAATGGCACAAAGAGTGCTCTTCTGCATTACACCATCCTCTAAATCTGTTCTCGCTTTCCATATCAACCTGTAGAGCCAAACTATTACCAGAGATGTTGCACTTAGTTGAAAACATTTCATTCAGCTAAAGAATGACAGCATGGAGAAAGCATTGATGTAAATGGGACCTTACTTGATGTAAAGCTGAGATCATAAAGGGGGATATCTTTAGTGCTTGTCTTCCATTGTGTGCCATACCCATCACTAGACTGACAAGCCTGAGGCTTATCCTAATAAAGAAACAGTTTGCTGATCAATCCCACTGCAACAACGAATGAACTTAAGTATGATAAGTCAGAGATACTTGGATAAGATTTTATTGGCTTATCTTTAGACACAGAGAGAGAGAGATATCACTAAATATGCTAGTTAACCTCTAGAGGCATTATGATCAAGACAGTGATGGTAATACTGAATTTGTGGTAGCAATGTGCAACTACTGAAGTCTTGAATTTTGTTTTTATGACTGATAACACAAGTAGTCACAGTCATGAAATTCTACTCTTACTAGCTGTACATGATTATCATGAATTAATGGTTATTAAATATTACTGGGATTCACTGCACTAAGGATGTGATGGTGGTGATTAAGAGCAGATTAATACATGTTCGACTCTGTAGGGAAACTAGCTTTACATTGGTCCAAATTTAAGATGCATAAACGTGTCCCATCTGGGAACTTGTTTATGTATCTTTTATATGGTAAAGCCCATCAAGTTATGGCTGTAGCATAATATGAAGATTTCATGTAGGATACGTGCATTAAAGGTCTGCCAAGTGAGGCACATTCTCACTCTAACAGAAGCATTCATGTTTGAGATAGTAAATGTTAATTAAAATATCAGAACAGAAAATACCTTTACATTACAGCAAATATAATGAGTTTTATGCAACTCATAGTAAAGAATAACACTAAGTATGTTGTAGTTGAGCAAAGATTATTGCAATATTAAAGACATGAGGGCAAGCTTCATAGATTCGTGCAACTCTCAGACGAACAGAGAACATTCTTCGTATATCATCCATAAAAACATGGTGTGATGATACCAATTTTGTTTCTCACAGAAATGAGGAATTAAATGGTTATGAAAATTATATAATTGTTGAATGAATATGATACTACCATTAATGCCAGAAGTCACATAGTTACCAAACCCACATAGTAAAAACTCAAAATTCTGCAATGATGAATAAAAAACGACCTACTTCCATTTGTAGTTCTCATATTCAAAATATATTACTGGATAGTCAGTCGTCTATATCAGTACAAAACTTTATGTAAGACTTCATTATATTCTTCCAATTTGCCCACCAGAACAAGTGCCTTATCTATCAATATATACTTACGCACACAAGACTCAGAAGCTGTATCGTGATGAATGATATTAACGTGATAAATAGAATAACCAGTTTGTAATTCTAAATTTTCCTCTAGTGCAGTGGATACCGAACTTTCAGAGTATGTAATAACTTATCTAATACTTATATTATATTGTTTTTAATTATAATTTTGGACTCAGATTTAAAACAAACTCTCCGAATTGATGGCTGAAGGAATATTGCTATTTGGCCAATGAGAATGACAGAAGTATAATTACTTGAGTAGGATATCGTTCTGACTCAGGTTACATTGCCAAGATAATTTAAGATAGCACAGTTGCTAAGATTATCCTAAAAAACGTAATTTTCACTCTATTTCGTATAAAAACAATCTCTCATGGACAGAATAGTTTATCTCCATGTTCATAAGCTTATAAACTTACAACAATAAAATCTGTGGTTTGAGGACAGAGCGCAAATAGCCCATTTTACAGTTTTGTTCCCCTCCACCAGAAAACAACAACAAAAAAAAACAACCCATCTCCATAAACACGAAGTTTTATTTCCTTTGTCGTTTCTTCGTAACAATATCTGGCCACGAAAAAGAAAAACAGTTTACAGATAATGAACTCCATAATGGGAGGAAGTATTGTAAACAATCCAATGAACATAATGCGTCGATGGCAAAATGGATAAACTTCACATCTGTGCTATGATGTGACGATTGTGTTGACCAATTTATCTAAAATAAATGTTTCGTAAAAAATACAAATGTTAACTTAAATTCGCCTCTTTGTTTCCAGAGCGAATCTGATGCATCATCAAACAGAGAGATATTTCGTCAACAGCATCTCTGACTGCTACGGAATTAGAGAACTTCACAAGCTGTTTATAAAAGTTCTTAAGTCTAATTAACTTTTCTCTGTGTCTTGGAATTTGTAGAAGGTTAAACGAGCAGTTGTATATATATATATACATATATCATAGTTATCAAGAAGTGCTTGGATACGTGGATTGTTCTTGTTTATGAGTGTGTAATTCTATTTACATAATTCAATAACAAGAATAAAGGTACACTGTATTCTTACTACTGCTACTTCATGTATATGTAATGTTTCACGTATACATTAAGCGTATTGTTCATTATACATTGTTATTATATTTATGTATTCATATTTTTTCTTTTTCCAAAAATACTCTTTTACCTCCTGATATTTAACTTTTATTAGGAGAGCATATCCTGAAATCTCATAGCTAAGGCTTGCCTTTTAATATTCGCATCTAAGTACTTTCTTAAGTGTTCAGCATCCCATTGGTCTTCACAAACTTAAGATCCTGGTTACGTCGTTCAATACTCATTATGCTAATATAACGTCCATTTTTAATTGTTCAGTAATATTTAATAATAATAATAAACTTTTTGGAATATTTTTTCCTATGTACAATATTTGGTTTCTGAAAACCATGTAATACTATATTTTACTTTTACTTATTACTTTCAGCATATGATTGCACAGACCTTAAGAACTCTAAGAAACTGCCGAAGTCGACCTTTAGGTAAATATAAGATTCTGAATACTTTGGTGAAAAAATATATGAGTGGTGTTTTATGAATGTACTTCTTGTAAAATAGTTTTGTGTCGACCTGTTACGTATTAGAATTTCAAATAGCCTGAAATTGAGTTAAATGATACTTTAAATTTAGTAGTTA
>NW_013666080.1:92743-97659 GCF_000517525.1 Limulus polyphemus
TTAAAAGCCGATATATAGTCAGTTTATGATAATTGCCAACAAGATTGATGCTCACAGTTTCTTTTTTTAAACACAAATATATTTTAATATACAAACAACAAGTTACAATAACAGTTATTACCAATAGTATTACACACAATGATTTACATACAAAAATGTTACAAACTTACAAGCAATATAAAGTATTTTTTCTAGTCTGGAACTTCCTTGATATCTTATCGAGAGTTCCCGATGAGCGAGTTAATTACGAGTTGATGTAGGTGCGATTCGATTAACGGGAAGCTAGCTAGCTTTGTCCTTCATTATTAACCAGCCACACACGCTGAATTTTCCACCGTTGAAGTTAGATAATGTTTCTGTAAAAGTACTAGTGTCCGATGAGAATCCACTGAAGTAAAATGATTTGTAATGTTTGAACTTTGTAAGTGCTCCTGGTCAAATATCTGAAGTTTTCCGATTGATAAGCGTTATAACAATCACAGTTATAGCTTCCAAAGTTTATAGCACACTGACCATAGCAAACTAATAATATTTACTCTTTTTTGGCGCGTCGCGTTGGTTATATTTGTAGGCGTGTGGAGAGTTTCTAGAAAAATTCAGATTACGTAACAATACAAAGCTACATTAAGCGTTTACGTTCATACATATATTGTTGATTCTTACACTCGAGAATCTTCTACAACTTTAGAGGATAAGCGGGAGTTTCACAATACATATTCAACACTATAAGCTATGCATGTTTCTAAATATAAATTTAATCTAAACAAAAGTCGATATTAAAATAAATATATAATAATAAATCCGTCAAAGACTTTAAATAATACGTGGAATTTAAAGAAAACAAAGTATCATAGCATAAGCTATAGGTGTTAGTCACAGTAAAGGGAAAATAAATCAGGTATTTACAAAGTATAGCTGCTCATATTACATTACCGCAGGCTAAGTGACTACATTTTTTTTTGTTTAACATTCAGTGTACTTTTTACATTATCCAGGTAATTGGCATCACAGTTTATGTATATCACACCTATCGCACATTTTTAAAAATGTGATAACTAACTCATTATTGCATACACGTGCTTACGATATATTATTAAGTGACCCATGTTTTTTGTATAATATATCTAATCTATATTTTTCAATTGAATGGTTACAATTGTGTTTTATGATGTTTCTACAGTGTGGTTCAGGCTTTTTATAATTTCATATACAACGGCACTTTCAAAATTGGGACCAGATCTGTTCAATATTACATATCCAAAATATTTTCATTGGCACTATCAACGTTTTTAGTGTGATTTATTGAGCTAACCAATTTTTGTGTTTGAGCACATCGGATTTGGAATGGCATAAATTGGGTCACCATGTATATATTCCGTACATGACAGGATTGTTCTCTACTTTGTAAGGGTTTATCATATGTGTTCACATGTCTAATCTATGGCTTTCAAAGTTGTAGCCACACTAATTTGTATTAACATAACTAAACTGTTGCTTAAAATGTTTTGTGACAGCGACTTGTAAGGAATGACATTAGCGTCAATAGATATCGTAGTCTCGAGAGCGTTAATATTGTGTGTCTGAGCATGGTCTGTCTCGAGGTGGTTGGTCACAATAGTTTTTAGTGTTTAACTATGGTACCCTTTTTGTTACTTTATTTTATTCCATATTGGTAGATATGTCTATGGGGTGTGGTCAGAATAGATATTACATGTAGAAACTAGTTTACTCTACTTTTAAAAGTGTTGTGTTTGTACAAAATCTAATTCTCTCAATGACATTGGTATAGTAATGATTGTACGGTACACAATACCTTAAAATGACCAGGGCTTTCTTTACGAAACGAGGTGAACGAGGTGAATTAGTCTGGAAGAAGTAAGCTAGGTTCATACTTTGTTCAATACCCTTTATAAGAAAACTTCTAATGTGATTTGATTTTCTGGAAGAAATACCTACCCCAACCCCCATAAACATTTTAAAGTACGTTATAAACACAAATTGTGGTAATAGTTTTTTGGTGAGTTTTTGAATCATGCAACTGTCAGAAAAGCCAGAAAGTTCACGACGAATTTTTCATTATACGATGTAAGAGTAGTTCATTCAAAATATCCAATCAGAAATTACTAAATTCATAATTTTCTGTGTAAGTGTAGAATATTTAAATTTCTTAAATTTGACTAAACTTTAAAAGTCACTGCCTTAGTTGACTGTACGTATGAAAATAATAAACTGGGATACATTGAAATAATCTTATGCCCTTTTATAAGTATTGCTTAAAAAACGTTTTAGTATACGATTTGCCTATATTTAGAAAGGCCTATGATCGCAAATGAAGCTTCTGACTCGTTAATAACACAGGTTTCTATCTCTTCTAAGTGAAAATCTTAATCAAAAAATTTAGTTCTGAAAACATGAAATCTATCATATCTTTAGTTAGTAATTTATGGTTAATTCTATTGTAATTCTATGGTTAATTAATGACATTTCTAATTTCGCGTTAACATACAATGGTTGAAAGTTAGGTATTCTGTAGTAAAAGTTACAGAAAAACATTTTACCACACTTTGATTGTGCAACATAGATGGGAAAGGTTTGGAAAAGTTTTCTCTTACAGAAAATCGAGTCAGACTTTTCCTTAAAGGATGCTGAACGAATCTTAAAAAATGAGAATCTTTTCCTAGATTAAATTTTGTAACATAGTTTTCCAACGTCAGTGACAATACAATTAGTCCCAAATGATTTTAAAAAAAAAATCATTAAAGTGAGAATTACCACATTTTCGTGCCATAACCAGTAATTTATAATCTGAATAATTGATGACATGTAGGAGCGAATAATAACTTTATTAATCGAATATTTCAGAATATTTCATGGGGGGTTTGGTGTAGTTAAGAGACACATTACATGTGAGAACGTAAAGCAATATAGAAGAAATCTATCAAGTGTAAGTGACTGAAATTGTTATTGAGCCAAAAGATGTATACCTAATTATTTGTTTGTTCTTTAATAAGAATACAATAGCCAAATCACTATCTTTCGGACATATTCATTCCACTGTAAACCAATCAGTAAAGTCTAATATTATTAACTTTTGGAATATATGATATTACAAATCTAGATGAAATGAAAACTATTTCATGTGTTAAACAATTATTTTTTGTAGTTTCAGCGCCATAAGTTATAACCTTAATATGATCTCTGATAAAACTTGTTTGTCTAAACTAGGAAATTAATGCCTGAAACTAACTACGGTAATTTATGAAACACCCATTTAATACTTGTGATAATTTATTTAACCATTTTATTTTTTGGGTTTCAATCATAACGTTGAAACTATTACGTCTAAAATCAATAAGTAAACGAATCAATTATTTGATGATGATAATATCTTAAAAGGTCTTTCAAATAGCTCGTTTCTATCGATTTTGCTGATAGTTTGATAATGAAACCTAAAAACTACAGCTAGTAGCTCGATTTTATTTAATTTATATTGCTTGTTTAGTCAAAGTCAATGGTGTACATTTTTACGGTATATTCAATGTTTGTTGCTAAATATTAAAATTTTTCATGTGCTTTAAAAAGATTGTTAATGAAGTTCAATAACATTAAAACTTAAAATGTACCCATATTTCTCTTTCTTTTTGTTTAATATATATTTATTAAAACAGTTATTGAAGCCCCACCTAGCGGTAAATCTGCCCACGAAGTTAGAAAATACATAAGGTAAGTTAGCCTTTTAAAAATCCAAGCATAGTATCCAAAGTTTTTTAAACAGAAAGCTGAATTACGAAGTATACAGTAATAACGATGAAGACGTTTGACAAGACACAAAATATTTTTATTTTCAGAAACTTCGAACGTTTTGGAATACAGTAATTTCATTTTCAGCGAGATCTAGAAATTATTTTATATTATATTTATTAACTAATACTATAGTAACTTTATTTACTAATTCACTTAAAATATTCAGTAAAGTGGCAAAAGGAAGGAAGTACAGATTATAGAATATGTAGCGGAAGTAGCATAAGTTACAAGTTGCATAAGATATCAAGTTATAATTGTAACTATTCTTAATAAACGAACTGAGTGTAAAGTGAAAATATTTAGGATAATTTTAGGTCTAAGGATGTTTGTAAGTTATTAAAAGCCTGACGGTCTTTGGCTATGAGCAAGCTGTTTTTTAATGCGGAATTTCAAGGTCTGAAGATACTATAGTAATGATAGAGAAATCGTCATATGAAATATTGTGCCTTGTGGTTTCAACATGTGAATGAATAAATGAGTAGCTAGGTTTAATTAGTGGACAGTTTGTCCTATTTAATACTCCTAAATGTTCACAGACTCTAGTGTTTAAGTGGAGCTTTTGTTTTTGCCGATGTACGTGACCTTGTACAGTCATTACCATGAGCCATGAACGTGGAAGTGTTGGTATTCGTTCTCTGTACCAAAAGAAATGTTTAATCTTAAGGCTAGGTCTAGATATATTAATACTCTATTTTGCACGGAGAAATTACACTTCTGCACAAACACCTCTTAAAAATGGCCATCCCCCTGGGTTTCTAACAAACTTTACTCGAAAATTTCTAAACAATATATATTTCAGCCACCCGTACTTTGTACACTGTCTCCAAATTTCCCCTCATTACCTGCCTTCGTTTTATAGGCTCTCAAACGTTATAAATTAAATACAACTCTCTTCCTGAAAGAAAACCTTCTACCTTCAAATTCAGCTCGAACTAATATTTAATAAATATTATTATAATATTATTTCCATATTTCGCTAAAGATGGAAGAAATGTATTCGGAAACGTTCGAAACGTCTGTAAATAAAATGTTTTGTTCTTCTTTTCTGTTAGACTTCGTTTACCCAACATGATTCCATTGTCATTTGTTACGTATTAGAATTTCAAATAGCA
>NW_013666080.1:98236-107917 GCF_000517525.1 Limulus polyphemus
CTATTTTGGCGCGTCGCGCTGATTATATTTATAGGTGTGTGGAAGCTTTCTAGAAAATTCAGATTACGTAAAAATACAAATTTACGCCTTTACGTACATACATATATTGTTGATTCTTACTTTCGAGAATCTTCTACAACTTTGGATAATAGGCGGGAGTTTAGCAATACATATCTTACACTATAAGCTATGCATGTTTTTAAATATAAACTTAATTTAAGCAAACGTTGATATTCAAATAAATATATAATAATAAATTCGTTACACATTGCAGTAACAAATGAGTAAATTAAAGACTATTGCATTAAAAACAAAGAAAAACTAGGCTTATTAACTTCCATACTACAATACTTTTGGATTTCATTTCTAACGCTTTATTCAGTACACTTTATACTCGTACAGGTTTTGTAAGTACAAAAAATATTCCAAAAGAAAATATGTTTATTACCTAAATTATGAAACTCTTAAGAACACTATATGTTTGTTCTTCATTTAAGTTCAGTTTACTTCTGTTCTTATAAAAATATTATTGTTAACATAATTAATATGCAGGTATTGGTATTGTTTTCAGAATACTGAGGAACTGAATATGAAATAGATTGGCAGTAAAAATGTTAATTGAACATTTTTTACTTAATACCTAATACAGAGTTATGTGATAAGAAAATAGTGATTTCAGTTAATGTTTCAACAATAATACCTGTTCTCTGATAGAAAACATTTATAGTGAAGGCAAAAAGATATAACGAATCTTTGTTTTTGACAATACAGGAACTTTTGTTTAATTGACAATCAACGACGTCTAACGCAGTTGTCAAATAATCTTGAACCCAGACGTCCTTAATAATGTCAATAAGACGAATGACTTCCAATACCACTTGGCTGGATCTTGGCGGTTGATATGCTCAAAGAAACAAACAAACAAACTGGCGTATGAGGACAATCTGTAGCACATGGGAAAACTTATTTATTTTACAATAACTAAAACTGTCGGTAAGTTGCTAGGTGTATGAGTACTGGTGTACTAGTCACTTGTCAGTGTTTGTGTGAAAATGTCGTTTTCTATAGACTTGCAGATTGCAGAGACGACAGAAATGTCCACTACGATTTTCTATACACTAGCTTTGTACTTCAGGTTAATGTATCACTAACCTGCAAGATTTGACAAATCAATAGCATGGGATGGTTTACTATGATTTTGTTTTCAACAGAATGAAGAAACTCGTAATGGTTTAAGAATTGAGAAAACAGGAGTTATATCAGAAGTGAATTTGACTGTTTGGCATATAAGACTATTACTTTGACACTTTTGTCTGTAATGAAAGTTGTTAATTGACATATGTATGTGTTCTACAAGCAACGTGAGGTAAAAACAATTAACACCGTTCTTTCAAAAGTATCTGAACAGTACGTGTGCAGATGGTTTTGACAGTGCAGTGTATTTATCTTGTCATTAACCTTTACCAAACACATTTTTATGTTGATTGTGAGTGAAACTAGTCGTTAAATCTTTCAAAAAGCTCTCTTTTCGGAAAACTTTACTTTCAGTTATAGTTGGATTGCATCCATGTTATAGTTTTCTGCAGGAGGTGTAATGTAATACGTGGACATTGTTGATGGTTGAAACAAAGAAACTAGAAAATCTTCCGAAAATAAAATGTTAAATCATATTTTCATATTCGTCATTTTTTTAAGAAGTGAGTTTAAATATTGACCCTAACTACGTGTCAACTGGAAACTGTGAAGTTTATGTGTCAACTCTACTTGTGAGTTTAGTAGCATTATTTCACTATCGATATTATGCAACGTGTTAGCTACTACATTAAACAACATTTTTTAATATAAAATGTCTTTCAGTTTCATCTTACTTGCTAGGCATTTTCTTGGAATAATATCTGTAATTGAGCTTTTATGAAAAATGTTTTACATTCATCCTCAGCAAGCTTCTGTTCACGTGCTAAATGCAGACATATCCATTTTTGACGTCACGGTGCATTATCGATTATGTTTCCCAACTATTCGTAATAGGAAGAAGCTTCAGGAGAAGCTTAACATTTTTCAACTTTTTAAATTTATATCAATGAAATTCAGGCAAGATGGAAAACTAAACGAGTTATAGTTTGCTGTAATACATATATATATGTGTGTTTACCAATATAAGAAGGTTGCAAATCTAGAATATCTAAATATTTAAATATGAATATAAGATGTATATTACTGTTGGGCAGCATCTACACTCATATACAGTTAATTATATCTGATCTAAACATTAATAATAATACAAAAGTCCATATTATGTTATTAACTCAAATACTGATAAGGTGATAAAATTCGAACTTGAAGAGAAAAAAAAAACATCTCTCGGTTGTTGACATCACTTGTAGTCTGGTCCTTTTTGACAAGCCTGAATTATGGGAATAGTTAGGATAATTATAATTTGAATAAGCATTTTAAATCATTTATAATGGAACGTACTTTATATCATTTATTAATCATGTTATACAGAGGGTTTCAGAAGGAGAATTCTTACAGCAACAACAACAACAACAAAACATAAACGAATATTAGGATTAATTCATATAAAAAAACGGAAGTGGTTTAAGATCAATATATTTTGTATATAAGTTTTCAACTTTTTTTGATTTGCTGTTATTCCAAAATAATATTTATAGTTTTTACAGATCGAAAGGCTTAAGGTTCAAGTTATGATGCCGCTGAACACGCTCTACACTTTCAGCAGTGAGCTCATTAAAAAAAGTGATAATAAATGCAGTCATTCTATTCAAAGAGCTAACCGAAGCTAGCGGGTTACTCTCTTTCCTATCAGTAGTTTAAAATTAGGGGAGGCTATACCTGAATCCAAGGTGCCTTTGACTCGACCGTTTAGCCTATCTGACGAGTAATATCCGTTCAGGTTGAAAACACTCTATTGCAGAGAAGACATATCTTGGCATAAAAATCTACTTTTTCTAGGCAGTACTCTAACAGTAAAGTTTTCTCTCTATCTAGAGTTTCTAGAAGTGTGTTTGCAGAAAACCGGGTTGGCTTAAAACTATGTTTTTCAGTAATTTAACTTAAAAACGCTACGCACTTTACGTAAGCAGCTCATTTTGTGGGTATTAACAACTTGCTTCGACTTATCATTTTCTCAAGCGTATCATTTATTATTAAGTCATTCTCATTTATGTTAAATATGTGTCGTTTAATACGTTTGTACCTGTATTGTTTTCAGTTTTGCGAGTGGTTTACGGGTAATTCTTTTACTGTCTTCATTTATTTTTTGCTAAGGATTTGTATTGAGGGCTAATATTCCCCAAACATTCCAACGCTTTATGAAGTAAGGTTTGATCATGTAGTGCTTGACATATGGTTTTTCACGTTGTCTTCAGCATCTCACGAATTAAACCTCTAAAGAGATTTGTTTCTTTTGTCAAATTTAATCTGTAATTTTAAAACTAAAATATCAGATCTATACTATAAATGGCAAACTAATTTTTATAATGTATACTTTAAACTCCTCTTATAGTAACCCAAAGTGTTACATCATCTCATGTAAATTCATGAGTTACGACTATTTATACAATTGATAATTTATTCTGTAATTTCGACTTGCTGTTTTTAAAGTAGTATTTTAACTATTTTGTATCGTCTGGTAAATATTCATATTGTTTTAATGCATATTAACAGTACAAAAATGTAAATTTTAACTATAATGTATTTTTATTAGTGGAAAATTTGCAAGATCAGTTTACAAGTTGAATCTTTTTGGTTTCGTTACAAAACAATTGATGTTAAATTGTTAGTACTTTTGTCTTTATATGCAAATTATCTTTGATTAAGTAGAGGCCATGAAAGAAGATGTTTGTCTTCTTAATAAAAGTAAAGCTAAACAATAAAATAATGAAACAAATATTGTGAGAGTAAATATCGTTTTCTTTTGTGAAGTATGAAATAAATGTTAATGAATATTTTATATTGTTTGTGGTGTCCGACACTTTCTGGTACATGATTCTCTAATAAGTATTTTATCACAAAAGTTATTCTTTATGCAGAAGAAGTAGTGCCAACGTCACATATTATACTTCATTTCGACTTGTAATAAAAATACTATGAAACATTTCTGCAACCTGATGTAGTAATCACCAAAATATGGTAATAGTGAATTTAATGTACTTGATGCTTTAATTTTCCGCAATTTCCATCCAAACTTTTAACTTTTGTAACACATTACTATTTAAGTATTAATTATATATTAGTCTAATAAATTTATTAACTTATGCAACATTATTATTGACTTGTTGAAAATTTTGTACCTCAAATAATTAAATATACTATGCTTTTGCGTTTAAAAATGATAAAGTATTTTGGGGGAAGAAGATAAATTTGAAAAACACTTCCCTACATATTAGTGACTAAAAACAATTTATCTTAGGAATTTGTTTAAATTGCAGAATCTTATTTTATTTTAAAGCAATTCGTTAAAGAAAACAAAATATACTGTGTATAAGAAGTAGATTCATGAAAAGGTCATTTTAAAAGCAGATTAATTATATATTTGATTGTATGTTAACGTTAATAACTAAAAATGTATCACAATGTATATGAAAGATAAAACCAACATATTTTCACTCTCTGAAGCTAGTCTCACCATAATTTATTCCGTGTGTTACTACTACTGTCAGCAACAATGTGTTAAATGGCAGATTATGAAGAGAAATATTTTACCGTACAGTACGAGGTTGCCGTTGAGCTGTGCAAAAGTACTTTGATAGCAGATTTAAACCAATTGTTTGCTCATAAGTCAAATAAGATAACATTTCTATAAAAAAAAAGGCTAATAAACAAAGTTAGGTATTAGAACGATAAAACATCCATCACTAAAACAGATATTTCACAATTTTCTTTGAAACTGTAGTTGTAGAATTATTTTTGTATATGTGAAACAACGATGAAGCGTTGGTTTAATTTCTGTATTTATCATACATGCACATTTTTTTGCAAAAATAATCAATTAAAAGATATACATATATGTATTACAAAAAGTGAAATAAAAAATAAAAAATTCTGCCGTAAATGTTGAAGTTTTCATATTAGATCAATAAAACACTTTTCAAACAAAAATTTATATAAAAGAAAATTGAAAAATACATCAGTTGTTAGTGTCATATGTTTTGGTATTTATTTTTACCCTTATATTTCTTTATTTGAAGTTTTAAAGCTCCTAGAGTTATATTTCCTAAATATCTTTGCAATATTTAGTTCAGTAAATGTAATATGTGTTTTGCTCGCTTGTTTAAAGTTAAACACAAAGCTACACGATGGGCTATATGTGCTCCTCCCACCACGGTATATCGAAACCCGGTATCTAGTGTTGTAGGTCCGTAAACATACCGCTGTGCCACTGGGGGGCGTTATACGTGTCATTAAACAGACTAGCAAAAGTACAACAAAAGTCTTATTCAAGTATTTACATCGACTTAAATAAACTTAGCAAGCGGAAGATATGGGGACACTCTGAGGTTGATACAAGTGTAAAATTAAAAAGCCAACCCCGAGGTCACTCCACGAGGACTCTGAAAGTATATGCTTTTGTATGGTCCAGCGATTTGTCAGTTATCAGCAGACATACTCACAGTCTTTTGTCACATATATATTTCTATACGTGATCTAATATCTTCTAAATCAATAAGGTAACGGTAATTCAGTGAAATAGTTCAGTTTCTTATTAATACATAATAAACCGGCATTATCTGTTTGTTTTGTTTTTGTAATTAAGCACAAAGCTACACAATGGGCTATCTATGCTCTGCCCACCACGGGTATCGAAACCCGGATAAGTTATAAGTCCACAGACATACCGCTGTGCTACTGGGGGGCTTCGGCATTATCTAATTTTAAAAGCTGTAATAGAGTTAATCCTCCTTATTATTTTTTCTACCTAAAACCAAGCATTATCTTGTTCATCAAATCAATACCATTTACCTAATGAATCACTATTCGGTTAGGGTAGCCCTAGTGTAAATATAGTGGGTGGTGTTGACCAGCTGCCTTCCTTGTAGATTATCGGATAGCGTGATAGCTCTGAAATAGTTACAGAATGAACTTACGTAATCTAGCCCATTAAATATTAGTTATATTTATCTCCTATAGACTGAACTAAACATATTCTAGCTCAGTAAGTACTTTTCCAACCAACTTAAATAACATTTTCTAAGCCAACAAATGCAACATGTTTATTTCTCCTATGTGGCAATTCATCATTTCCCAGCTCAGAAAATGTCACAAATGTAGGCCGAGTGCCTGACTATGATGGTTAGAATTAATTGTGTGCATCCTGGTGACGTAAAACGCCCTCACACTTTTGAGATCCTGGGTCTCTATAGGAGTAACGATCCAACCCCTCTGTTTGATTAGAGTAGTGTAAGGGTTGGCGGGAAGGTAGCTACCTTCTTTTTAATCTATCAGTTCAAAATCAGGGACGGCTGGTGCAGGTATCCCCTGTGAAGCTTTCCGCGATTCAACTCAAAGAAACAAACATTTTCCTAATTCCTGATGAACCAACGTTTTCTGGTTCAGTAAAAACACAGTAGAAAAGACTGCAAGACGTGAAAAAAGTATTCAAAATTGGTAAAACACACGTCTATGACAAAAACTTTGTTATTATTATTTGCAAAGTTTCGGGCAGAAGCCCTTCGTCAGGCACTTTAAACCGGGTTACATAGAAAAAAGACTTAAACAGTAAATGCAACAATTATTTTTCCTCATATCTAGGAAAGCAAAATTATCTACATCAGTAAATTGAATATGAAATTTTCTAATCTATAATAATAAAAGATCCTGTTTGTGTGTGTGACCGCCATAGCTTCAAGAAGAAAGAACCTAGAGACCTGAAACTGTGCACTCATTCTAATGGGATTCTGAGGGTGTACACCTGGGTATTAATGTTTAGATTTGACTAAAAATATTTGGCCAATATTTTGCTCTCTAGCCCTTAAGCTCCATAATTCTGTTTCCTGAAGGTGTATAGAAAAGTAACATTTTTTTCTAATTATCACTTATTGAATGAACAATATGTGGAGGTTTTCTGCAATATATTGTTGAAAAAGAACAAAATGGTCAAATATCTGCCAAAATTGGGGAGAATGGACATATTTTACCAACAAATGAAGAGCATTCAATAAGGTATGAGGCAAAATATTTCTTAGCACACTAAAGACAACAGAAAGGGAAACAAAAGCACCAGGGCCAATGGAACAGAGTCTCAGAATACTAGAAAAGGTTTAAATAGATAAAGTTCGGGAAATGACATCAAACAAAACAGTTAATAAATTTTGGCGCATGAATAAATTTCAAACACAAATATGAGAAGAAAACTACAAATCTGAGAATTAAAAAAGTTGAATTGAAATAAGTGTGGAAAATGGCAACTAACAATAGGAAGAAAAACATGAATAAGAGCATATTAAAGAATTCGGAGAATGAAAAGAATTCAAATAAAAACAGGAACAAAAAAAACGAATCTGAGAAGCTAAATTAAACCTATTTGCTTTTACGAAGAATTAAACTGAATTAAGTTTGGGAAATGGCAACAGACAAATCAATTAAAGATTTGGGGTATCTATAGAAGTAATTAAGATAATGGAGAAGACGCTTGACTGGTACATTGAGGCCTCTGTGAATCATGAGGGACCTTAGAATCCCGCAGCAGGGCGTGGATATGTTATGCTAGTATTAAATATAACAAGCTATAGGGTTATCACAATAAAGGTAAAACCTATATTTCTACTACTTCATGAACCAATAGTAAATATTAACATATTTTTTCTATTTAATAATAACTAACATAATGTTCTCCAGTGGGACAGCTGTAAGTCTTCAGATTTATTACGCCAAAATCAGGTGTTAAACTCCCCTCGGTGGACACAGCAAATAGACGGATGTGGCTTTACTCTAACAAAACACAGACACTAAGGTGTGTATTGCATGTATTTTTATCCTACTATTGCTACATAGTTTACCAACATTAGCTACTTCAATTAATCTAATTGGTGTATCTCCTACATAGATAACTTATAGCTTTGAACTCGGTAAATATAAGAAGTATTTTCTGGTTACACAGTGAACAATTATTTCCTAGCTACGGAAATATAATTTGACGTCTTGCACCACATAATAAAGCAAAATTCTCTAGTTTAAATGTAAATGAATTTATTATTTAACTTATGAACAAACATTATCTCATTATCTAGCATAATAAAATAACTTGTAACATTTTCTATATTATTAAATATAACAGTATTTTCTATTATTTGGTTAATCCATAGTATTTAGCTCAGCAACTCTAATGAATGTTTTCTACTACCTAATGAAACATCGTTTTGATAGCTTAATAAATATAAAAACTATTTACCCATTATCATGAGAACAATAATTTTCTAACGATAGGAAAATTAAATCACTTTCTACTACTTCTAGAGTCAACATATTTTAATGCATTAAGTACAATAGTATTTTCAGCTACCTAATGAACCAGCATTACTTACAAAAACATAATTCTTCTCCTACCTACTGATACAAAACTTTCAAACTGAGCAAGACCTTGCACAGTAAATTTTAAAATATTTTTTATCACCTAGTAAACTAAAATTTTACAATACAGTATAAGTATCATGTTCATTTCTACTAACCAGTTACTAAAGATTTTCTCGTTCAGTAAAAGTAACAAGTATATCCCTATTACCTACCGAACAAGTATAACCCAACGACGTAATGTATAGCGTAGCATTCTATTACCTAGCGAACCATTATTACCTACCTCAGTAAGTCTGACAAGTTGTACTTTTCCACCTTAGAGAACCAACATTTTCGAGCTCATTAAATGTAACAAGTACTTTTCTCCTACCTGGTTAGGAAGCATTTGTTTGCTCAGTAAAGTGGAACATGTATGTTTCTCCTACCTACTGAACAAATATTTTAAAGTTTTGTAAATGGTACATGCATTTTTGTAATATCCACTGAACGAGCATTACTTTGCAATGTCAACCTAACAACATGACATAGCCCAGGAAAATTAGGATATTTTATTCTAACTGTTAATCCTATGTTTTCTCACCGAGAAAATGTAACAAGTAACGAAATTATTATATTTTTAGTTCAGTAACTGGAACAAGTATTTTCCCAGTATACAGTGGGCCACCGTTGTTTAATGGGCACTTTCGTGAGACAATAATCATGTTACAAATAATAATAAAGAAATAAGTCAAAGGCTTGGGTTGAAATAATGTAATTTATGAGAATCACCCTAGTAACATTGTTAGCTATATTTTCTCTTCATATTTTTTAAGTATTCCATAAAATCTTTAGTAAAAATACTCTGATAAAGTTTAACAAAATCTTTCTAAAACATCAACATTAAGAGCATGTAATATAAACTTATTCAATTGGGAAGCAGAAACTTGGTTGGCTGTAGAAGAGTACATGGTTTTGGAGTAGACTTACTTCTCAAGGTCTGACTGCTCGTTGTAGACAGTTCTATCCAATGTTACGTATTGGAATTTCGAATAGTCCGAAGCCGAGTTAGCTGATGATTTAAATTTAGCTGTTAAATTGTACTTAGGATTTAGTATTTAAATATATGCCGATATATTGGTCAATTTACGATATTTGTCAACAAGATTGATA
>NW_013666080.1:108448-126086 GCF_000517525.1 Limulus polyphemus
ATAAGCTAAGCATGTTTTTAAATATAAACTTAAGCTAAACAACGTTGATATTAAAATAAATACATAACGACAAATTCGTTACACCTAGCTATTAAATGGTTTGACTAATAAGCAGTTTTAGTTTTTCTTATGTAACATGTGTCGATAAACCACAAGAATTCACCTGTTCTGTCGCTATTGGAAGAATATCTAGAAAGAAGAGCATTAGATGTAGGCCATCACTGAACAAGGATAATTTTTGGATGAGACTTTGCTCATTACGAGTCTTATTGGTGTCCGTATCCTGAACTTTGACCATTGTTTTTCTGTCTCCAAGCCTCATTATTCCAATGTAATATATTTTGTTTCACAACCAACCGAATATTTATGTTTAAATGTTCAGTTATATCAATGTGATATTCATGAGATGTACATCTTGCCAGAGTAACTAAATGTATTCTCGATCCTATTATAATTTGAACTTGTTTATAGATATTCAAAATGTGTTGATTTTGCCCTCCTTTCTTATAACTAACTATTTCTCTGCTGTATTACGTGTTGAATGTGAATATTTGGCATGGATGTTTCAACCATTAAATATTGCATTATTATTAGGCAAATCGAGTTTATTCATGATTTCTTTTGATTTCCCCGTACCCTTATATGATTCTCTTATTTCTTAGCCTATAAAGAAAAAATATCCTTGTCTGGAGGCGTCTCGGACCCATAGGTATGGCAATTTTAGGGAATATTCTGATCTTTCAAGACACCAACTTGCGATTTTGGGCATTGTCAAATAGACAGGACTTATAGTAGCCTGATTCTTTTTTTAAATCAATATCAACAATATTTCATTTAATCAGCTTTTTTATTTCTTCAATATAATATAATTCATAGCATTTACTCTAAAAGATTTTGTTTGTTTGTTTGAAGTTAAACGACAGTTTTAAGTTAAATGTTATGCTCATAGCCTATAAAAAGAGCCAGTTTCGTGCTGTATTTCCTAACCAGGTCAGGAATGTTAATTAATGTTTTGTTTTACAGAGGAAGTCGAAAAAGCTTAGTCCATTGTTGAGAGCAGTGACTTGGCTATTTTTTCTCACCTTATACATATTAGTTTGATAGACAGTGAAATTTTATTTAGATTTTACTTTTATATTTTAGTTAATTATCTATTCTTTGTGTTTAAAACTTATATTTAAAGGTTTAATGATTCTTTAACTTTTCTGCTCGTCACTTTGCTGGTCATGCATTATATAAAGAGGTTTATATTTGTTTGTACATAAGCACAAAGCTACACAATGGGCTATCTGTGCCCTGCCCGCTACGGGTATCGAAACCCGGTTTCTAGCGTTGTAAGTCCGCAGACATACCACTGTGTCATTGGGGGGGGGGGGGCAATCTAAAAGATACTGATATATATAGTTTGTTGTCTTGAATATGTTTTACCAAAAATCACCATCATCTATTTGTAAGCATTCATAATATTATTCTTATCCCTATTATATCCCTGTTGTCTGTTGCATGTCCATGTAACTACTTCGCAGGGTGTGGATGGATCTTCACCAAAAGTGTTATGGAGATTCATTGGGTCCTTGCGGGGTTACATACACAGTTTCAGTTTTGCGGTTTTTATGGACGTTTTTGCATTTTTTTACCACTACTTCGTTCCCTATAGATGAATCTTCACTAAATTTGGAATGGTGGTTCATTGAGTCCATGGGAAGGTACATATAAATTTTCAGTTTTGTATTTTACAGTTTTTATGGTTGTTCTTTCCACTACGTTATCTCCTGTTGATGGATCTTCACCAAATTCGGCATGAAGGTTTGTTGGGTTCATGCGGAGATACATGCAAATTTGAAGTTTTTATGGGCGTTTTGCGTTTTTCACAATTACATATAAGGGAAGCAACTTTTCATGTCCTAAGATAACCTTTCATTAATCACGAATTTATATAACTTCCGTCCAGGGGACGAGTACTCCAGGTAGTCTTACAATACAGTTTTTCCATTAAATGTGTCAAAATTTCAGATTTCTCAAGCGTAAAAAATTATTCGTGTACTCTTAATATATCTTAACAGATATTAATACATCTAAAAACATCACCATACACCTTCAAAAATACAAATATAAGATTCAATAATGAAGTTTAATCCGAATTTTTGTTGCTTTATATTGATCAGATCATGATATATTAAAATAGAGAAAGTTAACTCAATTCTAAGTATTGTAACACTAAATAATATCAATATTCTCCCAAAATTAATATTTTTGTAATAGGAGATTCTATAAAATGCCCAATCAGTACACATATGCTAGTTCCTAGAACACAGAACATATGCTAATTAATTTTCCAAACACAGTAATATTTGTTAAGAGTAAAAAACAAAAACGAAGTTACTCTAATAGTAACTGTGCTATCGAAACTGGTCGTCGGAAATATCATATAAACATTTTATATTTCATTGTGCTAAAGAACGTTTTTTTGTTGCTTTGTTTTGTTTTACTCTCAATATTGTTTCTGAGTGCTACATCATGAATACTTTTGAGAAATCTTACAATTTTGCGTATTTCATAAATTATTAACTGTCTAGCCTGATCAATCGGGTTGATATTTCTTAAATTTTGTTTTTCAGTTAAACAATTCAGTTACATCCTATATTCTGACTAATTTGTCTTTCTAAATATTTTAGTTCATCTGCTGCAGTTTCTTCAGAATAGGCAATGATTCTATCACTTTTCTGGAAGTTATTTTTTCTTTCTCAAACCTCTTAGTGGCCCAGCAGATTTATAAAACTAACAATCGGATGTCGACGTTCGTGGTGGGTACAGAATAGATAGCCCATTTTGTAGCTTTGTGCTTAACTACAAACAACCTTTCTTAATTTTTCTAATGCATCCACTTTTATCCATTTAAGAGCTGTCTTATCACATGACTAATATAACAGGATGCTTCTTAATATATTTACTATGCACAGTGTTATCACATTCGAGTTATCTATGAATTGACCAATTTACCTTTGATTGTCCCTTCTTTAACTTGTTTACATGTTGAGTGAATTATTTATCAATTAATCCCAATCTGTCTGGAGGTAGTATCTGAGTTTCTTTAAATAGAGTGGTATGCTCTAATACTTCCAAACTAGAGCCTACCTCTAGTGATCATTATAAATTCCTTCGCAATTGGTACTTTTATATTTGGCACAGCGGTATGTCTGCGGACTTACAACGCTAGAAACCGGGTTTCGATACCCGTGGTGGGCAGAGCACAGATAGCCCATTGTGTAGCTTTGTGCTAATTCCAAACAAACAAACAAACTTTTATATTTAATTCAGAAATTGTGTATTTATTTATTTATGCTTCTAGAACTCGATAGTAAACTTACACCTTGTTTATGTGTAGAACAACTTCTCAGCATAAGTACAGTAGTACTTTTAGTAGGAATGGGGCGGATACATAATATACGCAATACAAACTGTTTACTCGTTACACCTTTAACAATCAAATAATAAATCTTCAACAGTATTTGAGAGACACTCTTTCGTAATAAACAAACCAAGTGCAAAATAACAAGTCATAGAACCACATGAGGAAATCTGCAGAGCAGATATAAAAAATTCACAGAACTACAAATTTCTCAATCTCACTGACTGACTGACATTGTTTAACGCTTCTAGCTGTGTAACAAACAAACTCACCATAGTTATAAGAGCACTAAATAGAACAATAGCTCAGGAACTACGTGCTAGCGCTAACGTTTTTCTATACTAAACATTACCAAAAAGAAGAGCTACCTTGAACAGGGACGCCATTTTAAAATACATACTTCCACTTCCTCACTCTCTATACTGAGTAGGTGTAGGAGTCAACAAAATATGGGACGTGAGGTATTCCTGTCAAGATATACCTATTGGTTTACAAGAGTTCAAATCCGTTTCCTTAAGTTAACTAATGCTAGAGTAAAAACGCACTGGTAAGTTACATGTAACCATGTAACAAACAAGAACCTGCATTACCAGTTTTACCTACATGAAATTCTAGTTATTTCCTGAACTAGATGAAATAGTTAATTAAAGTAATTAATTTATCAACCCTTAGTATATGCACACAACCACAACTCACGCTACATCACCTAAATGACATTTCACACTATAGAATGTGTGCCATCATATGTACAGCACACATGCACACTCACAACGTGCATACACACCATAAGTGAATAGAATGCAAACCACACACACATACACCATTATCTGCACGTACTATAATATTATGGTGCACACCCACACTGATGATATACATACATGATATCAACACAAATGAATGAATGATGCATAAGATCATATCACCTTGTATGAGAAACGTACACCAGAAAGTGAAGGTGCAAGGTAGTGATGGGCATTGTGACATAAAACTTCCTTTGTACAACCTCACAAGGGGGCGAGTCCAACATCCGGTCCTTGCGGCAGACCAGGCCTATTTCGTTTTTCTGTGTTCATGATATTATACAACTTATGGGTACACACAAAAGTATGTCTATGATTCTTCTACTTTTGTATAGACAGTAACGAATCCATGATGTCGATACACATCGTTGTATTTTAAATCGCTTATACAGCTAATGTAAGAAATCCTGTTACCTTCTCCTGCAATTCTGAAAGCAGGAACATGTTGTAAAGAAAACAACCATACAAGTTATGGGTCCACACGAATATCTTATTCTTCTGGTGTCATATAAACAGACTTTATAGCAAATGTATTACCTCCAATAATTCTATTGACAGAAACTTCTAGTCGTTGTATGACAAGTTTAGTTCACCTGGTTTATTGTATAGAGAATAGAAAAAATAAACAAAGTAGGCATGGACAGGATGTTGGACACGCCCCATTGTGAGGTTGTACAGAGGAAGTTTTATTACATCATGCTCATTCCTACCTTATTGTCTCACTTTCTGGTGCACCCATTCCTACACTTTCAATTTTTTAAAAACAGTTTTCCACTTGTTAATTTGAAATAGGCACTATCTCAGTTTTACCATTCTAACCTGATAAACAAATTGTTGTACGTCTGGTTTAGCCACATTTTTAACAATTAATAACCAAATACTGAGGGTTTGGGTTCTACAAAAATAAAATGACTGAGGGTAATTATCGTCTGATATTTTATCTTGTATTTCTATAAATATTACATAATTACATGATAGCACAGGTACTGAATATATTCCTGGATTTGGATCACATTCTTTGATTGGTCCTTGATACAATTCATAACATTGTTTTCCGTCATCCCTAAGTAAGTGTGTTTATTACTTAAAATAGCTATGTAAGGGTTTCAATTTTTATTATTCAATCCTACTGGTAATGATCTAACTGATGCTAGATCTCGTTCGGACATAACTAAGAAAGTCGTCGTATATTTGATGTCTAATTACATTTTATACATTTTACACATGAAAAGTTATTCTAAACCAACAGACTAATGCCAATGCCATTTCATTTAAACAGTATTAGTGTTTGACACTATTTTGGACACAGTATGTAATAGCTGTATGCTAACCGAGTAATAAAATAATCATTTAAATGCTATGTAAAAAAAACTATGTTTGCTGACTTTTATATTTCATTAACGCTTAATAAAGTATGATGAACATTAACTGTATGTAGAGTTCATTAATAAATATGTTGTATATAGATAGATAAAAATATTATATTATAATTGTTAATTACAGTCTAATTGAATACATTTAGCGAATTGTAGAGCGAACATTAATCTTATGTAGGGTTTATTCATTATTAAATAAATATAAATATGATTATAGTAACTGGTGTTTTGTAAGTATGTACGATAGTATAAGAAAAACACTGATTCGTATAAAACTTTAAAATAATCACTTGGTTTATAAATTTAATGTCCTTATATACATTTGGAAAACTCAGTTTACATGAAAGAGTAAACTTGTCAACTTGTGTCATGTGTCAGTGACCACGTGATGATATATCTAGTTCCTAACATTGAATATTTTTCTAAACTTGAATCTGGTCAGTGGCCTTGAATATCAAACACTTCGGATTGTGACCATCCTCTTTCCTTAGGGTGTTTAAAGTGTGGAAGATAATGACGTCAGTATTTCTGCAGTAGATTTGTGTACTGTATGTCTGTGACCACATGGTGACTTTTGTAATTCTTAAAAATCTGTGTCTAGACGGTATGCATGTGAAGTAAAGTTAAACGACACCAAGGTTTGACTAGTTTGAAATTAGTTCGAGATCATACGGGTTCGTTAGTTTTCTGAACTTTTAATAAAAAGTGGAGAAACAACATGTAACAATTTGCATGTGTGTTTCGTGATCGTATGATTTCAGTGATAATGACGCCAGTTAGAAAGAACACAGATACTTTGTAGGTTCTGCTTGAAAGTGTGTTTTGAACACGATACATTGCTAATGTAGTCTACAAAGATTTATAGTAAGTTTTGTTATTGTATATGTAGTAAAATGTAAGTTGTGATCTCATTCAAACAATGGATAACATGTTACGTTAAGTAATGTTTTTGATATTGTTGATATGAGGAAGTTCACCTTTGTAAAACTCGCATAAAATAAAGTACCATATGTAATATGAAATATTTTGTCAAACATAAAGTCAAACTAGTGAAAGTGTAACTTTTAATTATTGCATAACAAACGTTTTATTTATTTTGTAAAAGGTAATATTTTGTCAAACATAAAGTCAAACTAGTGAAAGTGTAACTTTTAATTATTACATAACAAACGTTTTATTTATTTTGTAAAAGGTAATATTTTGTTGTATAAAGTCAAATTAGTAAAAGTGTAAGTTTTAATTATTGTATGGTATCGCCCTTTTTAGGGCAATTTAATTAGTGATTTAAATCTATTAAATACAAACATGTTAAGATACAAATCATGTCGGTCATTGTCTAGGACCATCTGTCATGGCGGCCTAGCAATAAGTTCTCTATTTCGTGAAACGTTTCTGACGTTCTGTCATGATGGTTTAGCAGTACGTTCTGATTTGTTAAAATACTACGACAGTCATTAAAATAATGTTAATTAATCGACATAAACATTTTCATGTAAATACATCCTTAATAAACGTGTCTTTTTTATGTAGATCGTGTCACTGAAAATCTTTAAACACTTAACTGAGTAAGTTTTAATTATTGTATATTCCTTTTATGATAGAAAATGTAATTAACTAATAAATTAGTACTGAAAATCTTTAAACACTTGATTGATAATTAAAGAGTAAAACAATAAGTTTTAATTATTTCATTATATTGTCCTTTTAGGGCATATAAATGGTAAGGAAATGTAATTAATAATTTAGTGATGTTTTTATGTAAATACGTACTTAATAGACGTGTCTTTTTATGTAGATCAGATATAAAAATCTTTAATGAGAGAAAATAAAAAAACATTTTAAAAAGAAATACTGTGTCCAGAATATTTTATTATAATTATGTTACTGAAAAACCTTTAAACACTTAATTGATAATTAAAGAGTCTAACAATAAGTTGTAATTACTTCATGATCAGGAAATTTAATTAACTAATGAATTACTGTTAATCATCCTTAATTAATTATAATTGATTTCATTAACTAATAAGTAAGTGATTTAAACCAATTAAATATAGTCATGTTGAGACACATATCGTGTGAGTCATTGTGGCATGGCCACCTGTAGAATGCCATAGCCATTTGTCTGATATCGAACTATAATTTCAGCCCACTCTAAAATCGCTTCGCCCTCTGGTGATACTTTGTGGAACTATGACATCATGGCCACCTGTCATGTGGACTAGCAACACGCCATCTGGTGGCACATTATGGAAATATGGTGTCAATGATGATATCATTTTACACACATACCCACCCCTCCCTGAGGCAGTCAATCAGCGTGAGGCGACATCCTTAGGGCGGTCTAGTGCAGGAGTAACTAATCTTATGATAGTCCTTTGTCAGTTTCTGTACTGTGTTCACTAGCTTGGTTTGTATCTTGTTATGACCTTGGTTTTAATAACTATATAACATAACATAACGTTTTGGGAGAACATTGGTCCATCTCGGCTGTTCCATTCTCTAAACTAAATTAAAATAAGTAAATTAGAAAAAAATAATTCAAAACCAGCCCTTATCATTCATGTAATTATGAAGCTTTTTCTTAAACTGACATAAAATTACTGCCCCTACAGCATCTGAAGGCAACGCATTCCAAAGGTCAACCACCCTGTTAGAAAAATAAAACTGTCTTAGCTGAAAATGACTCCTATCCTGCCAAAATTTATATATTTGTTCCCTAGTCTTACTATTATCATTGTTAAATATGAAAAAAGATGATGCATCAATACTATCAATTCATTTGACAATCTTAAACACCTCAATCAGACCCCCCTAACTCTTCTTTTTTCAACAGAAAACAATTTGAGAGATTTCAGTCTCTCCTCGTATGACAATACCACCATCCCAGGCACCATTCTAGTAACTCTAGATTCCAACAATTCAAAGTCTTTCCTAAGGTAAGGAGCCCAAGACTGAACACAATATTCCGCTAGCAACAGCACACTGCTTGGATGGCTCTAGAGACTGATTGACTATTAAACCAAGGTTCCTTTCCTTCATAACATTTTTGGGGTTATTACCATCCAAATTATACTTATAATTCAAATTATGATAACCCACATGCATTATCTTGCATTTATTGTAACTAAAACCCATTTGCCATTTATTTGCCCAACTCACTAAATTATCTAAATCCTTTTGTAAATGAGCAGCATCCTCTACACAGCTAGCAACACCCAAGACCTTAATATCATCTGCAAATTCAAGTAATTTATTGACTATCCCTTCATATATGCCATTGATGTAAATCAAAATGTGCAGAGGTCCTAAGACTGAGCCCTGAGGTACTCCACTTGTGACATTAATCCAATTTGACTGAACTCCATTTGTAACAACCCTCTGCTTTCTTCCATCCAGCCACTCTTCTATCCAATTTGTCAAATACTTTCTGAAAACCCAAATACACGAAATCTACACTCTTATTCTCATCTACATAAGCAGTAACTTTTTAAAAGAATGTCAAAAGACATGTAAGGCAAGATTTTCCCTTAGTGAAACCATGTTGGCTATCTAATAAAATTTTAAACTCTGCAAAACATCTTTTAACAGACTTTGCAAAACGTTTCCCACAATCGATGTAAGACTAATGGGTCTATAATTGCTGGGACAATTTTTATTTCCTCTCTTGAAAAAAGGAGTTACATTAGCTAACTTCCAATCCACTATTCAAGGACTGACACAAAATAGTAGTAAGTGGCGCACATATATAATCTTTAACCTCCTTCAAAACCCTTGGAGAAATATTTTCTGGCCAAGGAGCCTTATTGTTTTATAAACTTCCCAGTTTTTTCTTAACTAGCTCAGAATTAATGCATTCATCTTGTTTGATCTTGTTTACATTTAACAACTGTTCAAGATGTGGAAAATTGCTTAAATCTTCGCCAGTAAAAACCGAAAAAAAGTAAAATTTAATAACCCAGCCATTTCATAATCATCATATACAAGCCTTCCTTTATCAGCCCTCAAGTGTTCTACCCCAGTTCTAACATTTTGTTTACACTTAATGTATTTAAAAACATTCTTACTGTTAGTTTTTACATTTTCAGACAACCTCTTTTCATACATCCTTTTTGATATCATAACTTCCTGTTCCATCAACTTGCTTAATCTTTTATACTTTTCTAAATTTCCTGTCATACCAGTCAATTTAAATTTCTTAAATTTATTATGCTTTTCTTAGATTTTATCTGTTAAATTCTTTGTGAGGCAATATGTTTTTTTTTACTTACAGCTACCCTTTTCTTTCTATAAGGAATACGTTTATCTTGAATATTTAAACTTTACCTTTAAAAAGTTTACACATCTGATCTGTGTCTCCAAGTAACTCAGCTGCCCAATTCACAACAGATAATTCTTGTTGCATTCCTTCATTGTCATGTGAAACATTTACAATTTCATCTTCTTTGGGTTTGATGTATTCTATCTCACCATTGGCTTTTAATAGAATGCTTTTTGGTTTATGTAATGCCTCTTCAACGTTACAGAGATTAATGGATGTAATATTGTCAGGGTTGCAGAACTCTGAATGTTTCTGTTGCTTGAACGACATAGTGGTTTTAGCAACAAGTTCTTAAGAACACTTAAATCCAGGTAAAGTAGTTAGCACACACCTACAAAAGTTGTAATATTTACAAAACGAGACCCAAAACTCGAGCTCTTTCGAATAGTTGACTATTCTTGTTTAGGAGAATAAAGGGTTATGTTTAATGAGTGTGATGAAATATATAGGCTCGGATGTCGATGTCACATAAACCGGATGTTCAATATGAGTTGGCCTTGAGAGCTAACTAATCATAACCTAGAGTTAGTTGTGTCAGGTTTAGTTTTGTGCCAAAGGGGGTGTGTAAAGTTCATAAAAGACTTACGTGGGATAATAGTTATAAGAATTGTTAACTAATTTCTATGGAATCAAAAATAAAATAAACATTAGAAATAAAATAAAATTAAATAACGGCAAAATGTGGTGGGAAATAGAGAAAATAATAATGTAGCTCAATATATAGGAAATCAAACCAATATATAGAGAGAAATTTAAGGAAGAATAATACTAATAATGTAAAGTAAATTTGAGTATGAATTTAGTTTTGAAAATCTTTTCAGAGACTTGCGAAGGTCAACAACCCCGAAATCTAGATTGATACCATTTGGCATTACAGTATTTAACAGTTCTACCCAGTAAGCTTCTTTAATTTCCTTGTTTCTATACCCGTCAGGCATGTTAAAGTGTTTTGCGACCGGAAGTTTCTTTGTTTGTTTTGATTGTTGATTTATGGTTATTAAAACGTTCCCATATAGTTGTTTATGGTTTGACCTACATATTGAAAATTGCATTTTCGACATTGGATTAAGTAAATAACATTTATTTGTAGAGTAGCTTATGGAATTAGTGATCTTAAACTGCTTTTGGTTGTCGTTATCGGAAAATTTGTCCGTTTCCTGCATGAAACATCGGGTTGACATCGCTTGCTATTGCAAGGTTGACTTCCACTTGATGTCGACTTAAAGTTGACTTTAGCGTGAACTGAGTGTGAATGCAAAGTTTCTGAAAGAAACGACAGGAACTTCCGTAAAAATAGATTTTAATCGATCATTAAGTTGAAGGAGGTAAAAGTGTTTCTTTAGTATCCGGGGTAGGTTTTCTAGTTTTTGGTGATAGGTAATAATCAGTGGAACACGAGAAGAATTGGTTTTTCCAATGGTTAATCCTATAAAAAAATAATTATTTACTTAATCCAATGTCGAAAATGCAATTTTCAATATGTAGGTCAAACCAAAACAACTATATGAGAACGTTTTAATAACCATAAATCAACAATCAAAACAAACAAAGAACTTCCGGCCGCAAAACACTTTAACATGCGTGGACACTCTCTTGAAGACATTAAACTGACGGGTATAGATACAAATTTTACATTTAACAGAAACAGGGAAATTAAAAAAGCTTATTGGGTAGCACTGTTAAATACTGTAACGCCAAATGATATCAATCTCGATCCCGGGGTTGTTGACTTTCGCAAGTCTCTGAAAAGATTGTAATTAAACACAAAGTTAAACAATGGGCTATCTGTGCTGTGCCAACCACAAGTATTGAAACCCAGTTTCTAGCGTAATGAGTCAGGTTATGTGGTGTCAGCAAAAAGGGTAAAATCTGATTTAAAGGATTAAAAGTACGTAAAAATAACTCAGTTCCAAAAAAAAAGAGTAAAAAACGTAGTGCCACCTCTTGAATTTGTAGGATTTTACAGGAGGTTTATTCTACATTTTGTGTGACCTTTAACAGAGAAAACAAAGAATGACTAGCTTTTGAATAGGGAGGTAAGAGATAAGAGGCATTTGAAAGATTAAGAGAGTCACTACCGATGGCATTAGTTCTGATTTACCCATAGTTTAGTAAATAAGTTATTTTGATTACAGATGTTTCAGATGTACAATAAGAACAGTTTCGTTACAACTAGATCAAAAAGAGAAAGAACAGTACATAGCATATGAAAGTAGAAAATTAGGAAATGAAGAAATAAATTAATCAATAACATAGCAAGAATGCTTAGCAGTACTTGATGAAATTAAGATGTCTTGTTGTTATTATCTGTATGGTAGGAAATCCATCATAATTACAGATAATTTAACCTTAAGGTGGTTAATGACACTGAAAGACCCTTCTTCAAGGTTAGCAAAATGACCAAAACTAAGTCTAAAAATAATATTACGAAGATACAATACAATAATGTGAGAGTTACGTCCGATGACGAACAAGCAGAATTATTTGCCCATTACTTCAAAAACACCTTCGTAACACACTATTTTCATTTGACTTATCACTAATAATCTACTAATCCCAGCATTTTCACGCCTATTGTCCCTGTAATATTATTGCAAAACAATAATCCCTCTAGCCTATACACACGACACACACATCACTAACTGAAATAAAAATAAACTTAAAAAAGATTAAAAGAAAGCGCCTGGTGAGGACGGCATAAATAATATGATTCTAAAAAAAATCGTTCCGACCCCATTTTAAAACACCTAGTTGCGATATATAACTTATTTTTACAATCAGACTATTACCCGGCAATATGGAAGTCAGGAACCATTAAAGTCCTCCCCAATAAAAATAATCTATTTCGGGGGTCGAAACCTCACTCAGTACCATATTATAATGGTGTAATAAATGGCACGTAGCTCTTAGCTCCTCTAAAACATAAACCATCGTTTTCCACTTCCTCCATGAAGTTCCTAGGTTTAACATTTAGTTCAAACTTATCTTGGACCAAATATCCTAATGACATCATTAGGGAAACAAGTAAGAGAATTAATTACCTGCGGCGTATAAATGGTATTGATAAAGGATAAACCTTGTTAAGGGGTACTCCCGTTCCCCCACACACAGCAAAATTCATAAAGATTGGATTTATAAGATCCCAGCCCTGAAAATGACTGTATCTTAATATGCTATAACTTAATGTATTTATGTTTTTATTAAAATAAATCAATCTAGATTTTTTAAAATTAATTAATCAATTTATTCAAACTATCAGTTCAGCCTTAAGCTGCAAAACTAGTGGATTAAATCAGTTTTAACTTTCAGTAAAGTTTGAAGCAAAAACGGACGTACTCGGTCTACATTTCTCGCTCGCTCGTTGTCAATCATCGGGATTTAGGTCTTGGAGCTCTGGGAGGGTCAGGTGCTAGTTAGACCTCTTCCTCCCTCCTCAACTGTTATTATTTGTTGAACTATTTGTTTGGTTATTTGATAAGCTGGTTTGGCTTTTGTTTTTCTGTTACTACTTTCCTTTTCAGGGCCATGTCCGTTTATTTTGTCTGATTCTGTATTATTTAATGTGGTTATTGTAGCTGTGTAGTTGTGTTTGTGAATTTACTACTAGTTGTATTATATGTGGGAGTAGAGGTGTAAAGTGTTGAACTGCGATTTTTATGATTAACGTAATGCTGTCTTCTTGCTCTTGAGGATTTCGATATTATCTTATGTTTCTGGCTGCTTCTGTTATTTGATTTACTGTTTCGTTTTGTTGTGTTTTGATATTTGTGGGTTGTGTGTTCTTCATTTGTTTAAGTGTTTCTTGATTTTGAGTGTATTTACATGCTGTCTGTGCATATGTGTATGATGAAGACTGTTAATTTGTGTTTTTGATGTCTTGAGGTTTAGGTGTTGGTAATAAGGGTGTTCTTCTTTCTGTTCTGTTTGCTTCAGGGAATTGTGTGTGTGTGTGTCGTTGTTTGTGTTTGAGTTATGTTGTATGTTGGCTATATGTGTTTTGATGTCCTTATATTTAGGACATTCTTTGTAATTTGCTGTGTGATGCTCTTGTGAGCAATATGGTAATATTTTTAACTTGAGGCAGTCAGAGTTTCTGTTCTCTCTCCCACAACCCATACAACATGGAAGAGCTTTACATACAGCTGCCAAGTGTCCATATCGTCGGCAGTTCTAACACTGGGTTACGGCTACCGCTGGTGTTTTTGTAGGTTCTACTGTATCTTTATGATACCCTCTGATATCATGCTCTGGATATCTTATGCTTCCTGTACGTGTACTTTAATCAGGCTTGTGAGTTCTTATGTTCTGTTGGAGAAGATTCTATCAATTTTTGTATATCTTATGTGTACGTGTGCGAGTTCGTTTTCAATTTTTTCGTTTGAAATGCTTGTGTGTATATCTTTTATAATTCTGGGTTGGGTCGTGTTCCTGGAATATGTATTATAATACTTGCGGGTGCGAATGCATGTTGAGGCCATTTTTGTAGAATGCGGTTGAGGTCAGCGGCCTCTATAACAAAAGTCCGTTCCTTTAATAAGGATGTCGCCTTTGGTTAGTGGTTTTATTGCAGCGATTTTAACTTCCAGCTGCATCTTTTAATTTTTGCTCCAAGTTATGGCTCTCTGAATTGTCCAGGAACTCCTTCTTTAATGATAGAATATTGAGGTGGTTGTTTGTGTATTTTATTTCTTTGTGTAATTATGTCTGTTTTCTTTGTTGTTAGTTTTTTATGTTACTAGTGTGAAATCGTTGGTTTCTTCGTCTGGTTCCATAGTTTCTTGTGACTATAGTTGTGTTTCTTCGTTTTCTTCTTTCTGTTTCATTAGTTGTGCTTATGTATTCTTGTGTGCTTTTTTATGTTGTGCATGTAGTGTTTGTGTGTGATTATGTTCTTCTATGTGTTCTGCATGGTGTTTTTGTGTATCTGTGTATTCTTCCTTTTGTTCAGTGTTTTCCGTAATCGCCATGTCTGAGCTCTCGGTATTTGTTTGAGGTGAGTTGCCTTTTGTCAGTTTTGTTTTTTCCTTTGTCTCATTTTTTGTGAAAGATCCTTCTTAGCAAGGACCATTAACTGTTCGAGTTGAGGACTTAGTCCTGCTCTTATTTTATTAGCACTACTTTCATCCAAACCAGACTTACCTAAAATTTTACTGTCACTGGGGGTTGACATTTGTTTGCTATCTGGATCGTCGTACTGCTGCGAGCGCCGACTAATGTCACAATCATTCTGACATTTGCTACAGCATGCGTCACTAAATGGAGTAACAGTGCTGTTGTATATTAACTTTTGGTCCATAGCCTCACTATTAATATCGATACACATGTTAAGTGTCTGACTATATGGATGAGTCAGCAATAAGTTATCATAAATTTTTCCACTAGCACATTAATCTAATTAAGTACCTCCTTTAAAACTTATGGGCTCCATTCCTGTAGGTAGTTTACCCTCAGGAATGGGTATGTCAGTGTCATAATTTTCTAAGAAAATGTTGTTTTAAAATACCATATGTTTATCAGTCTATTTGTTTACAGGAATAAAATGAATATTCAAGTTGTATGTTTCCCAATCCTACTTGAAAACTATACGTTCCTAATGTTTTGATGGGGTGTTCCATAATTGAGTTTAATATAGTTGTCAAAACTTCTTTCCATGCATTACCTAACAATGTCATATTTTTCCTTTAACAAGTATGAAAACTAGGTGTGTTAAAATTATACAGAACTATATAAACACTGTCCTTACTTGCACTGTCCACCTAAAGTAACACTATCCTTAGTAGGACTTTGTAAAAATAGCTTTGTCTACCCATAGAGGCACTGTCAGTCTTTGTAAAACATATGTAATATGTAAGTGAAAATTATAATGTAAATATCAACATGAGTAAAATGAAATATTTCGTCAATAACTAATTTACTGTTATAACAATACAATAACTAAGAATCATATTTATATGAGTAGAGAAATAGCATAAGAATAAATGTAATCCATAAGGCCAAACTAGTGAAACAGTAAGATTGTGCATTAAATTATTGTATGATATTTAGAGATATTATCACGAAAAATCCATCCTTTTCAGGATAGATATTTGTACAAACTATCTAATGCAATTATTGTAAAATACTATTCATTAATTGACCATCCTACAAACTTTGGTAACATTGTCCTTAATAGCAACATCTGCCTATAGTAACACTCTCCTATGAAGTATTTTGTTAAGAACTTACTTATTGTTATACACAATACATAAAAATATAATAAATCAATAAAAATAATAGTTATACTTATAAAATCATCATCCTATTAAACTATCTGCCTAGTAACACCCTCTGCTTATACAAACACTATCCCTAGTAAAACTATACATCCATGTAAACATTCTCCACCTTCATAAAATGTATGCAATTAAATATATAATCAAAAACTAACAAGTTGATAAGATTGAAATAGTAGATTTAATGTTTACTTATAAAGCAAAATTGTAATTGTCATAAAAAATTCAGTATTAATAATTGTAAACACAAAATTATACAAATTAGATACATTATTAATTTTAAGATATTGATTGTTACTACAATATTGTAGGCATGTTTGTACATGTTGATCTACATCACCCTCTGGTGGCTCGCTCGCGAATTATCTGCACACATTATCATAGTAATGAACCTTCTGGTGCCACTTCGTGGATCTACGAGCCCTAGCAACACGCCCTCTTGTTCCATTTCGTGGAAATGTGGCACTGAGTAACATGCTCTCTGTTGAGTAACACTCGAACTATGATGTCATGTGACATCTCCTACCAACATGGCGGCAGACAACTTCTGTCTGTCAAGTTTCATGATGGTATTCCAACTTTCGCCTCTCAAATGACCCCATAACTATTAATGTATGATTATTACACAAAGATGATTCTTTGCGAGTTAATTCATGATGTTTTAACTTCCTCCTACCCTTATTTGATTCTCTCAGTTGTATACCTTATTAAGTATAAGTAATATTTTCCTGGTATATAGTGAACCAACATTTGGTAAGTCAATGAATGTAAGAAGTATTTTCAAAATACATAGTGAACCATCGCTATGCATCCAGTGTTTATAATACGTATGTTTCCAAAATACAGTGAATTAACATTGTGTAACTTGGTAGTTGTTATATATACTTTCCAACATTATTTAACTAAGAGAATGATATATGTTTTCCTAATATATAGTGAACCATCACTATGTAACATAGAAAGAGTAATTTGTAATTTCCCTCGTATATAGTAAATCAACTTTGTATAACTCAGTGATTGTAGTTAATATTCTCCTAGATAATAGTGAATCAACACTATATGAGTGCAATAAGTGTTTCTTTAGCATGCAGTGGATCAAATTAACGTAACTAAGTATGGATAACAAGTATTTACCCAGTATATAGTGAACCAAAATCTTCCAACTCAATAAATGTAACAATTATTTTAATAACATATAGTGGTAAAACATTGTGTGGTTCAATAAATCTAATAGAATAACAGGCACTTTTTTGAATATAGTAAACCAATATTTTGTAGTTCAGTAAGTGCTATCACAGTATATAATAAACTGCCTTTACGTAACGTACTAAATGTATTAATTAATTTTCTAGCATACAGTGAACCAATATTATTTAACTTCAATAAGTCTAATAATTGTTTTCCTAGTATACACGGAGTGGTCACAAGTAAATAAACACCTAATGTTTCGTCATTTAACTGAT